>NC_063189.1:30455888-30713388 GCF_017589495.1 Alosa alosa | reverse complement strand
GAAGGTCCTGGAGCAGAGAGGCAGAGGAAGTGGCGGGCCAGGGCTCCAGAGAGCCATCTCCACTGGTTATGTCTGCACTGAAGGTATGCGGTGGGGGAGGGGGAGCGCATCGACATCTGGAAGAATCCATCTTCTTCCAGAGTGGCTTTATCTGAAGGGGTTTGGGGAGAAGGAGGAGGGATCCTGCTGACTAGAACTAATCACAATTTGACAAAAAGCGTGGCCTCGCTAATTGAAATTAAAGTCATGCTGCTATTGCGGCGACACAGAGCGAAAAATATCCAACTGCCCCACACCCCTCCCGCTGCTTTGTATACATGGGGCCACTCAGTGACAGAGAGCAGAAACCTCATTGGTTTCATCTTGTAAATCGATCAAACGTTGATAGCGTCTGGTGTGGAATATACGTGTCCAATTTTTCGCCAATGTCTTGCTATAATGAAATTGCTATGGGTATCCACATGTTTCCCTGAAAAAGCCATTCCAACATTCCCCCATGCTATAAATGTAACCGCTGTCTCTCTGTCCAGGCTCGGCTGTGTGTGTAGTGAACTATATTAAAACATCCGTTTCCAAGCCACATTTCTCTGTTTTTTCCCTCCTCTTTTTTCTTATTCAAATCACTGATGCCAATTCGTAAGCCCAGGAGTAAGCTGGTGCGTCCGGTGTGGACGAGGGATGTGACAGAATCCAAACACACGAAGCTACTGGCCCCATCTAGTTCTCACCCCGAAAAACACCCTGCAGTGCTGTTTAACGGCGGCCAGTCCAGTGGCTGCCAAGCGCTGTCAAACCTGTGACAGGCCATGGGGATGCCGGGAGAGATTCAGTGCGCACTGCAGTGTGCGATAGCTCATCCACGTGATGCCGGCCCCGGACTCTGGGTCCCGCGCTGGCTGCTCCACACACACACACACACACACTCTCTCCCTCACTCTCCCTCTCTGTCTGTCTCTCTCTCTCGCTCTCTCTCTCTCACTCTCATTCTCTCTCTCTCGAAAGGGGAGGAAAGAAATATACAAATCTCCTGCTCCTCTCCTCTCCACTGGTCCCTTTTAAATACGGTACACACACACACACACACACACACACACACACACACACACACACACACACACACACACACACACACACACACGAGTGCACACTTTGGCTGTTCCCTGAACTTTATTGGCTTTTAGGGTTGCTCTCACTCATCCATATTGGCCAAATCTTTGCAAGACTTGAGACGGTATATCAGTGGAGTCTTTGAAGCATCTTCTGCAGGCTCTCTGTGTTTGCTTGAGTCTTCAAGCTGGCTTTCATCCATAGACAGGGAGAGCTCCAGTGTCTGTGGGATGCCCTTCACTAATTTCCCTTTATTCCTTAAATGAAGATGGAAGGAGCCGCTGGAAAAAAGGGAAACATCCTTCATGCAGACGACAGACAAAGTGAGGCTGTCGGCATTTCCAGCCGGGCGTTTGAGGCGGTACGGAGCCGAATTAAAACTACCAAAACAGATTAATTATTTTTTTCTACGGAGAATGTGTCACCAACCAGACAGCTATGCCGAAAGGCTTATCAATGCCATGCAGAGTCTACTTCCTTGCATATAAATACTGTTTTGCAAACTGTTAACAGTTTTTTTTTTTTTGGCCTCCATTTTTCCACCCATGATAGTCTGTAGAGACCCAAAGTCAAGACGGAAAAGCAACAGTGTGGAAACAAGACACATCAAGTTCCAGCTGTCAGACAGTGGCTGGGTGTGGAAAAAAACGGCGGCATTGTTTTATCAGCTGCAGAGAACAATTCATTCCGGAGTTCATGAAAGCCGGTGTGTTGGACACAGTGTCGCATTGTTTTAGAGGCGGCGTGTGGGATTGATGGACTCAACTGGGAACTCCATTTCCCCTGATGGGCTCCATTTGTTCTGGACTCAGTGACTCGCGGCGGCAGGTGTGAGTCGGTCCACCTGACATCCCTGGAGAATGAGAATGGATGATGAATACACAGGGCCGCTCTTGATGACATGGCAATCACACCACGGGACACGTCTCGTCTCCCCAAACACACCCACTCAAAAGGAGGCTGGTTAATGGAGGAGGTGCAGGCTTGTCGTCGGCCACCCACCCATTCAGCTCAGCCATCAGATCCTCCTCCACAGTGGAGGTGTATGTCTCCGTACGCTGACACTGGTGACAGTGGCAGCACAGAATAGATAGAGAGCGAGAGAGAGAGAGAGACAGAGAGAGATAGAGAGCATCTGGAAATAGCTCAATAAGTAACACCTGCTTTTAACTGGTTTCCTGCTGTAGGTGAGGAAGTTGCGTCTCGTACTGTGGAGAGAATGATTCTGTTGGTGGTTGCCATCTTCCATATCACAAAAAAACATCAACAAACACACACACACACACACACACACACACACACACATACACAAACAGGTGGAGCAGCTGTCATTTTCTGCTACCTTATGACAGGCATTAAACTTACACACATGGCTGCACATGACACACACACACATACACACACACACACACACACACACACACACACACACACACACACACACACACAGACACACACACACACACACACACACACACACACACACACACACACACACACACACACACACACACGAGTGCACACTTTGGCTGTTCCCTGAACTTTATTGGCTTTTAGGGTTGCTCTCACTCATCCATATTGGCCAAATCTTTGCAAGACTTGAGACGGTATATCAGTGGAGTCTTTGAAGCATCTTCTGCAGGCTCTCTGTGTTTGCTTGAGTCTTCAAGCTGGCTTTCATCCATAGACAGGGAGAGCTCCAGTGTCTGTGGGATGCCCTTCACTAATTTCCCTTTATTCCTTAAATGAAAATGGAAGGAGCCGCTGGAAAAAAGGGAAACATCCTTCATGCAGACGACAGACAAAGTGAGGCTGTCGGCATTTCCAGCCGGCGTTTGGAGACGGTACACGGAGCCGAATTAAAACTACCAAAACAGATTAATTATTTTTTTCTACGGAGAATGTGTCACCAACCAGACAGCTATGCCGAAAGGCTTATCAATGCCATGCAGAGTCTACTTCCTTGCATATAAATACTGTTTTGCAAACTGTTAACAGTTTTTTTTTTTTGGCCCTCCATTTTTTCCACCCATGATAGTCTGTAGAGACCCAAAGTCAAGACGGAAAAGCAACAGTGTGGAAACAAGACACATCAAGTTCCAGCTGTCAGACAGTGGCTGGGTGTGGAAAAAAACGGCGGCATTGTTTTATCAGCTGCAGAGAACAATTCATTCCGGAGTTCATGAAAGCCGGTGTGTTGGACACAGTGTCGCATTGTTTTAGAGGCGGCGTGTGGGATTGATGGACTCAACTGGGAACTCCATTTCCCCTGATGGGCTCCATTTGTTCTGGACTCAGTGACTCGCGGCGGCAGGTGTGAGTCGGTCCACCTGACATCCCGGGAGAATGAGAATGGATGATGAATACACAGGGCCGCTCTTGATGACATGGCAATCACACCACGGGACACGTCTCGTCTCCCCAAACACACCCACTCAAAAGGAGGCTGGTTAATGGAGGAGGTGCAGGCTTGTCGTCGGCCACCCACCCATTCAGCTCAGCCATCAGATCCTCCTCCACAGTGGAGGTGTATGTCTCCGTACGCTGACACTGGTGACAGTGGCAGCACAGAATAGATAGAGAGCGAGAGAGAGAGAGAGACAGAGAGAGAGATAGAGAGCATCTGGAAATAGCTCAATAAGTAACACCTGCTTTTAACTGGTTTCCTGCTGTAGGTGAGGAAGTTGCGTCTCGTACTGTGGAGAGAATGATTCTGTTGGTGGTTGCCATCTTCCATATCACAAAATCGAAACATCAACAAACACACACACACACACACACACACACACACACACACATACACAAACAGGTGGAGCAGCTGTCATTTTTCTGCTACCTTATGACAGGCATTAAACTTACACACATGGCTGCACATGACACACACACACATACACACACACACACACACACACACACACACACACACACACACATACAGACACAGACACAGACACACACACATACACACACACACACACACACACACACACACACACACACACACACACACACAGAGACACAGACACACAGATACAGACACAGACACAGACACACACACACACACACACACACACACACACACACACACACACACACACACACACACACACACACACACACAGAGTCGCTTGCAGGTGGAACGATGGCTCACCTCTGTCACAGCGAAGACCCTCTTCCCACATGGGACTACTTTGTACCACTTGTCGTGCAGCATGTCCATGTAGCCGTCAGACTTGTAGCGGCTGACATACTCGGAGACGTTGCGGGTCAGAGGAGAGTTCTGGGGCAGGCCAATCCCGTAGCCTGGAACAGGAAACGCACACACACACACACACACACACACAGGAGCCGTGATGTGACAGAGTCTGACCGAGTCCAATCATCCTCCAGCCTGCCGAGGCAACGTCTGCAGATTGCTCTTAATGGAAAGTTACGGTAATGGATGTCTTTTCACTACAGTGCTTATGGGTGCCAAGATTTTTAGTGTAACGACGATGATGAATTTGGAGCCAGAAAGTCTTGCTTTATTTCTTATATGCGGGGTGTGACGAGAGCACCGGAGTGTGTGTGTGTTAGCCTAGAAATCTAGATGCACCCTAGCGGCGGCAAATTAATTTGCTCAGCCTGTACGTCTAGTATCGAACCATAGGAATTTCTATTGGCTTAACACCGTGGATGTTCTCCAATCACAGCCTATTTCGTTAGAGAGTCTTACATGGGCTTAACAGGATAACGACATCCTGCGACGGTGAACAACAAGGAAGGTGGCTATGGCGAACGAAGAGCGGTTGTTTGAATCGGCGTTGGTGTCAACTTTGGAGGAGTTGGACTTGTGCTTTTCTTTGAAAGTAGAGCAACACAATGCACTTAAGTCATTCCTTTCAAGAAGGATGTATTTGCCGCTTTGCCGATCGGATAATGGATATGGTCGATGGGCGCTGGCCTATTGCATGCCTAGGCAGTTTGAAAGACAATTCTCTGCCCGCCCCTTGGAATAAGCAGGTGAATGATTCGATTCCAGACTATACATTTCAATGATATAGGATGGCCCGCCAGGCTATGTGTTTGTGTGTGTGTGTGTGGGGGCGTTATGGATGGTGGCAGCCGTATTGATATGTTGAACATCCTCTGGCCAAAAGCATGAGCATGAATCTGGAGCTCGTCAGTGTGACGTGTGATGGCGAGCAGCATATGTCTGTCACTCTGAGGCCTTCAGAGCGGAGAGAGGGATGAGCGGCGCGCTCTGACGTCCACGGATTTCATCAAAGAGCAATGGCACTCGCAGGGGTGAACCCTTGCATCACTCACGGCAACCCAGCCAGCACTGACAAAGACACACGCCGCATCCTGATTGAGTCTGGACCGCTGGGTGTGACGGCTGTCACACTGAACACAAAACTACCCACACACACACAAACACACACACACACACACACACACACACACACACACACACACACACACACACACACACACACACTCACTCACTCAAAGTCATTTTGGGTTGGTTGGAGAGTGGTGGGTGTGTGGAGAGAGGTTGTGGCAGAGCGATGGCGTCCTGGGCTCTCAGTGTAATAATCTTAATGGAGTGTATCTGAGCAGTCATAAACTGCATAGAGCCCATAAAACAATAAGAGTCGATGAGGGGATTCTCCCCTCAGTGTGAGTGTCGGCAGAGCCAAGCCCTTTTGTCTTTGTGAGGACAGGCGTGCGTTGTGCGCGGCACTCCGACTCCGACTCCGCCAGCCCTCAATCTTATCTCAAAGTTTGCAGCAGCCTGTTGGCTACTGTTCAGTCATTACATCCACTCTCTGTTATCTACCACTGCACAGAGTTAATGGACCTCAACAACAAAGAGTCCCCTCGGAGTGTGGACAGTGGAGACTGTTTTTATTTTTTGACTTTATTATATCTATTCAGTGGGAATGACGGGGGAATGACAGCTGCAACGGTCAGTGATTAGAAACCTACATTTCATTTGTGTCCACGAGTTCACAATCTCAATACTGGGAAGCAAAAAAGTCCTCTCAGGTGCCAATGCTATTTTTACATTCAACGTGAACAATGAATGAGTGAATATGTGATACGATTCACAAATAGGTGAAGTAATGAATGAATCAATAAATGCCCATGCAATGGTGAAATGCAGGAAATTCAGGGAAAACGTCTGCACTGAAACGTTATTCCAGCTGCTTGTCTTTAATGTTTTCCACAGAGCACCTGGAAGTTTTGAGCGCACCAGTGTGTGGTTCCATTTGGCACCTCCAAAGGCCCTGTGACAGCTCGAGGTTGAAGGAGATTAGTTGATAATACAGCTCAGCAGAGGGGAGAGATTTGAAGGGCAGGGGTGCTGGCGGAAAATCCTCACAAACACACGTGGGGATATCTCGCACAGATTGGAAGCAGTCGAGTAACTCAGAGAAATTCTTCCTCACTTTTCCCCTTCTAAAGCGGCTTGTGTCGGGAGGCGGATGATGGCTTTTTAGGGAAGGATTACAACATTATGGAGGTCAGCTCCAAAGCTCCTTACCTCAAATATTTATTTCACAGGAAACAAAGATTGGAGGAGACTTTGAACTGGGGTAATGCCCAGGTTTAGGTGGATGGATATGCCCACCTCTCCTTCTCAGTTACGGCCCATTAAGAGTGCGTCTCACGTGAGACAGGCATACCAGGAGAAATATTGACCCACTGCAAGCAGCCGCAGAAGAAGCAAAAGCAGCAGCAGCACAACACAACCGCACGAGTCTCAGATCAAATTTCAAAGTTAAAAGATCAAAGCAGATTAAATTACTTTCTGAAGGACACATGAATGAGATAGCAGCGAGACAACAGATAAACATCAGGATGTGACGTGTATAATGGAGATAGCACACCGGAGGGTGGTGTGGAATACTCGCCTTCAATAGCGAATGGCTTGCCCACCGTGAGCAGTTTGCAGTCGGCGTCGATGGACACTTCGTAATCCAGAAGAGCCTTGTCCATGATGAAGGCATCCAGCTGAGGAGGATCTGTCCTTGAACACGCATGGCAGAGGGGTGAGACACATGCCAGACATTATCATGCACGTGCACGCATGCACACACAGACACACACACACACACACACACACACACACACACACACACACAGACAGACAGACAGACAGACACACACACACACACACACACACACACACACACACACACACACACACACACACAAAATATTCTGCCAAGAGTTGCAATTTAATTTCACGGCCATATTCAACCATAACCACATGTCTAAGCCATCCCACCACCACCACATACAGTACATAAAACCAAAGGTGGAATCTTTTGATTTACAAAATAAACCACATATTTGAATATTCTACGGCTGCATATTATACATTTATATATCAAATTACTAATTTTCAGGCAGAAATGTCAGTCAGTTTCCCCTGCAGCATTTGAGACATAAACTCATTCACTGCACAGTGAAAAACACATATAGTTAATCACTGCACAGTGAAAAACACATCATATCACCGTACAGTGAAAAACACATCATATAGTTAATCACGGCACAGTGCTCTATGCAGTAAATGAGTGGATCCAGTGTGGCCTGACCATTATAGAATTTCACATTTTTCCTATCATGCCTCATGTCCTGCCTTCTCATGTCCTTCTCAGCAGTTATGGGCTTACGGACGGACTGGTAATCCTCAAAATGAACCAAAGCAATAGAGGAGGAGCCGGTCACCCCACGGAGGGTAAAGGAGTGGGCGGTCTGCGGCGGATGGTGTGAACTCCGTGCCAAGGTTGCTTATTAGCGCGCCGCTGTCAGCTGATCAGTTCTCCTCTGGGATTAGTGGCGCCCAGGGGGCTGATGGGGGAGACGGAGCGCCCGCTGATTCCCCACTGGGGTGCCGGCCAGGGGTAAAGGTCGTCGGGAATAACATGCGCGGATTACTGTACGTGACGGCCTCCATAAAATTCTAATATAGTGCATCCTCTTGCTGCTTCGCCATACAGGAAAAGAAAACGAAAGAATAAGAAAGTGGTCATCAAATGTAGGATACTCTACTGTAACAGAAAGGGGTGTCTATTTTTAGTGTAATGAATGGTGTGTGTCCGTCATCGAGGATGTCTCAACAGCATTACATGTCTTACATAATAACAAGGGGAAAAAATGCACAACTAATCCTAATTCAGTGCAGCATCACACACACACACACACACACAGGGAGGATTACGATTGCTTATTGAGGAGAATGATATAGATACAGTGTAATTTAATCACCTGCTCCGTACAGGCAACCAAGATAGATTTCCCCAATCCCCTACCCATGCTCATTGAGAGTCTATTCTAATTTAAAATATGCTATATTCAAGAGCAGGATCACAAGTAAGCCCATTAATGAAACCGTCAAATGTCCCTTCTGTTCATTCTTAATTATCCATCCAGGATCTGAGCTGAGTTGGAGCTGGTCATTATCCGCTAAGACTGATAACACAGCACCTTTTTACACGGAGCAGACCTGAGGGGACACCATCAATTTGCTTGCCAATATGCTTCCCTCTTTTGAAAACTGATGGATTAACACACAGCTTGTGTCTTGTGGTGACATGAAATTGTCCTCATGAGCCAGCAGAGCAAAAGGGTATTTAACATGATGTCAGCCAACCAAGCATTTCCCCCACAAAACCTATTCAAAGCCTGACTACCAGTACAGCAAGATGTCTAAAAAATGGCAACAAAGACTTGTACATAGAGGTCTCTCTCTCTCTCTCTCTCTCTCTCTCTCTCTCTCTCTCTCTCTCAGTGTGTGGTTGTGTGTGTGTGTGGTGTGCATGTGAGTCTGAGATCCATCTGTCTCCTCTGGACAGCACCTCTGGCCGCCCACAGAGATTTTGGAGGATTTTGGGGTCACTGCCTCCGTGCGCCTTGCTCTTTTGAGTGGGCTCTTGCCTCCGAACTCTCAGCAATGGGTAGGAGGAGAGAGGAGAGAGATGAAGTGATGGGGGAGAGAAAAGGACAGCAGGAGGGTGGGATACAGAAAAGGAGAGAGAGAGAGGGGGGAGAGAGGATGGATGAAAGACAGAAAGAGTGCTTCATAACCAAGGACCGACTACAAAACTCTTGATGAATCATTTATGAAGAGAAAAACAGCGTGGACAACAATATCCATTCCTCCCTCAAACAACAGCACCATGTCCACCCCTCTGGCCATCCAACATAAAAGACCCTAACTCTACCCCAGCAAGGGAAGAAAAGAATCTGCAGCATCATGCTCGTCCCGTCACCCGGCGTGGGGTGTAATTTATGTTTGGTGGTGTCGGTGTATGTCTCTGCCCACGAGCGGAGCATCTCTGTTTTAATTCAGGTCTTCTTTACGGGGCTCTGTTTACTTAGATCAGGAACTTAAGCTCAAGGCTGCGGGGCCCACAGCCATAATATAAACATGGCACAGCCACGCAATCAGCCTGCCACTACAGCCAGACGGGACTTATGCCTCTCGCACAAAGGCGCGGGCATCCTGCTTTGGGTGAGGGATTACGACGCGCCTTTTTTTCCTGCGGAGAGTGTCAGTGTCTTACTAAGCTGGAAATGTGATTCCTTTAACACACTGTTAAGACAGCAGGCGCTCCGTTTGCCACTGGCGTTCTCATTTAGACGCGCTGAGGTGTTTGATGAGGGAGAGAAGGGACTGTAGGAAAGAATATATATGCTGTTTGTTTGTTTGTTTGTTTGTCAGCTGTTTGCTTTTACACCATTCCGGAAGTATCCAGAATAAACTGCAAAAAGATGATCCCTGTTCCACACAAATACACATGCAAACACATGCGAGTGCGCACACACACACACAGACACACAGACACACACACACACACACACACACACAAACACACGCACACAGACTCACAATAAATCTCACTTGCTAGCGGCAGCAAGATTTTAAGCTGTAAAAACCCTCTTTTTGCATCTGCGAACAAACACACACAGAGACTCCAGGCACGTCCGCGCCGCCACACAAACAACCCCCACGGTGAGGATCCGGCGCTCAGCTCTCTTACTTGAGTGTAGCCACTCCGTCGGGCGTGGTGGGCATATTGAAACGCCGCATGTACTCGTGCATCTCGGGGAAGCTCTTCTTCATGTAGTCCTCCGCGCTGCTCTCCCGTACCGTCCCGAAGCGGAACCCCAGAGACGGGTGATGGAGCTGCAGACGAGAGGATCATCAGAACACACACACACACACACACACACACACACACACACACATACACACACACACACACAGACATATGCACACACACACACACACACAGACATATGCACACACAATCAGACACTCATATAGAAACAAAGACACACACACACAGATGCAGACACACACATTCACAAACAGAAATACATAGGCACAGACACAGTCAAAGACACATACACATACACACACACACACACACACACACACACACACACACACACAACACAAACATACACGCAGACAAAGACCCATGAACACACACACAGACACACACACACACAAAACAGATGCAGATGGCAGACAGTAAGCTGCACCAGTAGGAGTTGTCTGTAGTGTCTGATAAGCACAAAGCAACGGAAGAGACTATGGTATATGACCTCGGATTCAACTGTGATGGAATCTCTGAGGGTACCTTAACTTTGAGAGTTATCCCTGCAGTGCCATTGACTGATTGACTTCACAACACAAGGCGCAGGCTGAAAAGTAACTTGCAAACTCTTTGAAATGTAAGTTAACTCAACCTGTACGGCTAGCATACTGGTGCTTGTACGCTTTCTCAAGTCGGAGATTGCTTTGTTCCCTGATCCTGCTGCTTGACCGAGACTGTGACTCACCTTTGCGTCGTGAATCCCGGAGACTTCCTCGAAGGTCTTCTCGCCGACCATGACGGCGGCCAGGTTGGCCGTGTAGCTGGACAGCACCAGCAGGCAGAAGATGGCCCACAGGTTCATGAGGAAGCGTCCCGTCCAGCACTTGGGCGTCTTGCTGGCCACGACGCGGCCGAACAGGATGGCGTAGCACAGGTTGAGCGCCGACGAGTAGGAGAAGACCCGGCGACGGTTTCGCCCATGCGGCGTCATGCCGAAGGGGCTGTTCCACTCGTAGAGCGTGAGGAAGAGTGCGGTGATGTGCAGCGCCACGAAGATGCCCACCCACATGGACCAGTGCAGTGGCCACATGAAGGCGCCGATGGGTGCGGCCGTGTCCTTGCTGCGCACCAGGATGCCCAGGCTGGTGGAGAAGAAGGGGCTGGTGAAGTCGATGACACGGCTGCGCGCCGAGTTGATGCTGAAGGAGGTGACGGCCATGTCGGTCACGCCGTTCAGGAGGTCGCCCACCAGGCCCGTCCAGTCGCCGCCCTTCCTGGCGCCATACTTGCCGTCACCCACGATGTAGAGGTCGAACTCGAAGTTCATGTCCTCGGCAAGCTTCTCTAGCAAGTCGATGCAGTAGCCGTAGCAGCACTTGCGGTAGTCGGAGGTCAGGGAGGGTCCACCAGCGCTACCGCCGACACCTCCAGTGGGCCCACCACCGCTGCCGCTGCTGTTGGCCTGGGCCAGCTCACGGAACATGATGTTGAGCAGGTCCGAGCTGTTGGTGTGGGGGTCCAGGCACAGCTGTCCGGCGGGGCACTGTCCCTCGTCGTCCACCTCCCGCGTGAACACAAAAGGGTGCTCGACCAGCGTCACCACCCGCACGCGGCTCCCGGCCACCGGCAGGCCTGCCCTCCACCTGCCCCTGGGCCGGACGCCGGACCCCCCGCCGCTCTCCTGCGGCCTCCTGCCGCCACCCGGCCACAGGCCCTGCTCGTCCACCCGCAGCTGCCCGCCCTGCCACTGCGCCACCGTAACCCAGGAGGGCTGGCCCACGGCGTCGCGCTGCAGGCTCCACACATGGAACCGCTGGGCGGGCAGTATGCGGGACAGGGCCCGGTCCACCTCCACGGGGCCCGTGGCGCCGCTGAACGACGTGTTGGACAGGAACCTGAGCAGACCGAGAGGGAGGAGGATGACTGCACAGCGGGGAGGATTGATGGACTACGTGAGGTGATTAACTTTATGAGTGTACACATTAGAAGGCCCTTCTCTCCCAAGGCAAGGACAAGGGAGCATATGACTTACTGCCAAGAGAACAATAACAACAAAAGAAGAACTGTAACAAAAATAGTATCCTTTCAAAAAGAAGATGCTTCAAGGTGAAATGCATTTAATCACAAGTAAAAGGGAATACAAAGCTGGATGTGCTCACAATTAATTGTCTTCATTCACACACATGTGCACACACACACACACAACGTGAAAGAGAAAGAGAGAGAGAGAGATTTAAGGTGTTCCAAATCTATTTTTATAGGTGAATACAGAAGGGAAATCAGTCCATATCGATAAATAACAGAAACTATGAGTAAGCAGGTGTCAGGAGCTAACTGCTGTGTCTCTGGGCGTCTGCGATAGGCACCTAAATGAGCTAGTAAATGGTACGCTCTGTATGCCCACCGTTTCAGAGGTTGTGTATTATAAATAAAAGAAGAAGAGCAGAAAATAAAACAACTAAATTGATTGCGTGGGTCATTAACCTCACCTCTTGGTCAAAGTTTGTGGGTGCTCGGGGAGCACATGGATACGTGAATGTACTTCATAATGCGAGTTAGCCAGCCTGGTCAAGGCTACTGGGAATATGGATGGAGCTCGGAGGTAGCCTACTACTGCATACACACGCACCATGAAGGAACACAACTGATTTCACGAATACATTTCCCCCTCCTCCATGGTAGTGGAAATGAGTCAGATATGGTTTATGTTTCCTTCACTTAACGAAAGAAAATCTATAAAACACTTTTTGATGATGAAATCTCATGGATTAGTTGTCTGCACAAGTCTTAAATAATAAGGCAGGTGTGCTCATAAAATACCAGTGTCAAAACAGCCACCACTGGGCTAACCACCCATGCCTCACAAAAACAAACACCTGTCCAGCAGGAAGCCTTGAGAAGTCTGCAGTGTTGACTATCGAGAGAGAGTACGAGTGGTGTGATTAAGATAAGGCATTTCGCGGCAACGCTCGACAGAAATCTTAAGTAGTCTGCTTTTGAAAAGAATGCACAGTTTGCTTAAAGCTTTACTCTCTAGAACGTGAGATAGAGGCTGCTCTTTCATGTCCAGGTGAAGAGAAACATTTAACTTTGAGTCAGTGAGCTGGGAGGTGAGACGTCTTGATAAGATCGTCCCATCCTTGCTGGGGTGGGAAAGCCGAATTCAGCCCCGAGCTGAATATTTGTATTCCGGCTATGTATCGGTTAATTCCTCACGGATTATTGCTCCGAGTGAGGAATTGCAAATCTCCGACTCTCCCGAAAGGCCCAGACTCATTAATTGCCTTTCCTTCTGGAAGAGCCTACGGTAAAGCAGGTCATGTGTTACTAACAGACACAGTGTCATTTCTTCCCCCACACAACTAGCCGAGGAACGATAATGATCAGGAAGCATCACGGAAGTTGAGCAGAGAGGGAGAGGGAAAACTTTGTGCCGTTGCCCTTAACAAGACCTCTCAAAGGTCCACCCGGCAACAATTACGGAGTGACACCTGGGTCAAAAATAACGATTTTATTGTTCAAATCATAGGTAATTGGTTTCCTATTATACATATTATTATATCTTAACCATAATCTAACTCACCTCACACCTAAACTTTTAACCCAGATTAAGAGTATAGTGCAATTAGCGGGCAATCAGAGGCAAAAACACCCATTTAATACAAGCTCATTCACCTTCAACTTCAGTCTCACCTTGAAACACTGCCTCTGCGCTATTAAAAATCACGACGCAATAGCTCTCAGTGTTCAGTCATTTCAAGGTACATTTGCTGGATAACAACAGCAACATAAAGGTAATTTAAATGCTGACTGATTGATTGTATAATGTTTGAATAATAACCCATGGCTGAACCTAATCACCTAAATCATTTAAAACATCCTAGCAGCGTAGAGGCCCAGCTTGGGTGTGATCTTTGATTGAGAGGTAGCAGGTGTTACCTGGCGAGGTACTGGCCAGATGAGGGCAGCTCGTGCTTGTTGGGCTTGTCGTAGCAGTTGACCATGTGCTGGATGAGCGCCAGGTCAGGCCGCACCAGAGTGGCGTTGGTCACCGCCTGGCCGATGAGCTGCAGCGCGTCGCGGATGTAGAAGCTGAGGGGCTTGCGGTTGACCTCGCCGTACGCCAGCAGGCCCTGGGGAGAGCCGATGGACTGCAGCGCGTCCAGGGCCAGAGGGCATCCCATGATCCAGTGTGTGGCGGACGCGGTCGTGGCGGAGAGGGGGGCCTGGGCAAGGCTGAGTCGGTGTGCGGCGGTCAACACGGCGGACATGCACTGCGGCTCGGAGCCCAACAGCAGCACGGAGGTGGCCAGTGGTGATGGCGCCTGGCTCAGGTGCTGCTCCACCAGCGTCAGCACCTCCTCCTCGCTCCGCGACCCCTCGTCACCCGCGGGGCCTGACAGGTCAAGGGGCTCCCACAGGTGCCAGCGTGCCCACCGCCTCCCTCGCCCCACTCCCGTGTCCGGGCCCTCGGCCTGCTCCTGGTCCTGCTCCAGCGTCTGTAGCACGCCGCTGGCCTCCCAGCCTGGACACAGCACGGCTGTGCTCCCACGCCAACCCCCCCGCTGCAGCACGGACACCAGCAGCTCTGCCAGCCCCGATGGAGGCACCCGCATCAGCATCTGCACGTGGAACCGGTTCTGAAGGAGGGGACAGAGAGAGAGAGAGAGAGAGAGAGAGTGAGAGTGAGAGAGAGAGATGGAGGTATGAGACAGAGAGGAAGGAACAGAGAGAGAGAGGATGAGGAAAGAGAGGGAGATGGAAAAAAGAGAGGCACAGGGATAGGGAGGGAGAGAAAGAGAGAGAGAGCCAGGGCAAGGGAGAGAAAGAAAGGAATACAGAGAGGGAGTGAGACAGAAAGAAAGGGGTTGAGTAACTGAGCACACAGAGGAAGCAGGAGAGAGAGGGGGCTGAGCAACAGGGATAATAAGAGCTTTACAATAAAGACAGAAGCAAAATCAGCACTTAACACAGACACAGTTCCCTCTTTTTAGAAACACACACATCAGAAAGACCCTGAACATTTAGAAAAAAATTGAACTAGTTCTTCATCCGGCTGGGGAACCTTTTCTGTGGAGCTAAGAAAATCCCTTTCATCTTCAGACCGTGTTGTTCCTCTAACCTGTTTGCTTGGAAACAGCAACGGAAAGACAGGGCGCTCCTAAAGGAAGAGCACTGCTTATGCCTTGAACTCTCTTCTCTTAAGACTGTAAATAATAAATAACTGGGGAATTAACTTCACTCTGCTGATACGGGCAGTTTCTGCGTAAAACTAACTTTCATAAAAGTGCTTTGTCTCTGACATGAGAAGCACCCTCAGAGGTTGAAAGTTAGGCACATTTGTTTAAAGTGAAGCTGGACTCCGTTCCAGCCTTTTTCCAAGGAATAGGCATAATTTCTCAGCGCTTTGGCAGAGACATTAAAAGAAGCCACACAAGCTGTGCGTGTGTGTGGGACTTAAGACCGTCTGAGGTCTGAGGGAGAAACCTCAAAACAAAAGGTAGACCAAATCCAGGGGGAGTCGGGAGAAGACACAGGAGGTGGTGGGACAAAAGGGTGCTTGGTAAAATGTCACAGTCTGATCCAATTCTCCACACAGAGCGGCAGCAGCGAGCACCCAGTGGGCCAGAGCAATCCCCAAACAGGTGCTCTTTTGATGGGGGGAGACAGAGCGGACGCAGGGGCGCTGGAGCTGAATGCCGCTGGAGATCCAGCATCAAAAACTGGGCGCCTGCAATCCCTGGGAGTGTTTGAACTCGACGGGACAGTGTGTGGATAAACAGCGGGCACGGAGACAGCAGAGTGGAAGGGACTGCATGCAGGTAGAGGAGTGTGTGACTAGAATAACATTAGTGCCAAGAAAAGGATCTTAAAGTCTACGTGTGAGAGTGTGTGTGTGTGTGTGTGTGTGTGTGAGAGAGAGAGTGTGTGTGTGTGTGTGTGTGTGTGTGTGTGTGTGTGTGTGTTTGAGTGTGTGCGAGTGTGTGTCATTGGACTTTCACCTTCCTCTGCGTCTGACTCCAAATGAATAGCACTTCCAGAGTGAGCGACAGGGGGGAAGGACTTACCTGAATGTGAATTTTGATGAGCTCTCAGGAAGAATAGGAGTGAATGAAAGATTGGCTGGTCAAAAGCGACCAAGCAGGCTTTGGGAGGAGGAAAATGATTCTGTTAGAGTTTTGACTCATCCTTTCGCTAGATCATTCGTATATGAAAAAAGCCAGAACAGTCAAATCCCTCACAAGAACATGAGTCTGATTAACTGGCCTCGTCCTGCGCAGCAGAAGGCCAAAGGCCAGAGATATGAAATATCTCCCTAATAAACCACCAGCAGAAAGATCAGGCCAACAATACGTGTCCAACTGTCAACAGTGTTTCAACTAATCCACTACTTTTAGCACTGAGGCATTAATTTGCAATGCATTTAAATTAAAAAGCTTTCTCGTCCAAAGTGCAGATTGGTATTTCAACGCTGCTGTGTACAGAGCCTTATAAGGGATTTGCATTAGGCTTTTACGAGAGGAAAATAATTGTTCATAGATCTCAGCAGCAAGTTGTCTTGGGGCTGAGGTGATGAGGGTGGGTGGCTGGGGGGTACGGGGGTCGCTGTAATGATCGCCAGTCGGATGGAATGAATATTCTCTGGTAATTTTTTCCTAATAACAACTCAGTTATGTCATGTGCATGCTGGGGTATAATTGCATATAATCACTGCATTTGTCTGCCCCCCTCCCCATTCCCCCATAGTCAGTGCACGCCATACTATCTGTCACTCCCACAAAGCACAGAGGCCATGCATGCAAGTGAACCAGAACACTACCCCACACCACAGCTAGCGCCTGGCCCCTTACTGCATGAAATTACTGTTTATCTTCACTTACCAGGCACTTACTCTCCCAATGGCTTCTAGTTACACTGGTAACACTGCACGTATGTGTGTGTGTGTGTGTGTGTGTGTGTATATATACATGATGTGTGGTTGTGTGTGTGTGTGTGTGTGTGTCTGTTCTACTCTTTAATTACTGTATTATGTACTATATATATTATTTATTGTGGATGGATGCTTTATTTGTAATTGTATATGCATTACCTCGAACCCTAAATGTTATCAAGTGATGATTCAGCTGCCTTCTGAATTATCAGAAAATAAGTCTTGTGGGTAATCATAATCTTTGCAGGTGCTTTTGCTTGCAGTTTCTTATCTATAATAGGTAGGTGTGTGCATATGTGTGTTTTTTTTCCAGTAGTTTCATAATTCCTGCACAGCATTTGGCTGCTAAAAGCCCACTCGACAAAAACAATGACCAAATTAATGATTTAATTCCAGGGTGTGTTCACCATAAAAGGCACCACTGCATTCTGACAGTGCTAGTAAAGAGACAGCACTATTCAAGAAAAAACCCAGAACAAAGTTAAAAAACTTTGCTCTGCTCTTAATGCTCTCTTGATACGAACTACTGAGGAGTAGGTATTTAATTCTCATTGCACATGAGGGAGACGACGCAAACTGGCACAAAATAAAACTTGTTGTTTGTAATAAAATTATGATCACAATCTATAAAAAGTCTTAGATGTAAAAAGTTGCCAGTTGCGCTATTGTACTAGGATCTAAATCAAAAGGGAAAAGTGTGACTCATTTTTATCAGATACCTCATGCTATTCCCAATGGCTCACATAATTCAGCACAGACAGCAGATGCACCACTAAAATGTAACGGAAATATTGTCAACATCGTAAATGCAGGGTGATGATTAAAGTGGAGAAGGCTGCTTGTCTCTCTCCCATTCAAATGATGCATATGCAACAGATCCATTATACCTCGCAAGGTCTTCCCTTCCTGCACGAGTCACTTAGGGCAGCCAATAAGCTTTTAGCCAATTGTCTAAGCCTGCCCTGTGAATCTGTCCACAAAAGGAAGGTGTACTGCTTTCACGAATCGCAGTCACACGAATGCATTCAATGTTTACGAAATTCTGAATAATGGATGATCTAATCCACTCCTAATAACATCAGCAAACAGATCATGGCACAGATCAATATGCACAATGTGTGTGCCTTACCTAATAAGAGGGAAAGACAAAGAAAGGTGTTATCAGATTTTCTTTCAAGAATAGAGGTTAGATGCATCCTTTCAAGGTCATTAATGAGACTCAGCCAATATATTAGCGCTTTAGGGAAAGCACTCTTTAGAGATATGTTTGTGTTTTTTTATTGCCTATTTCAGGTTCTTACTGTTAAATACTCAGGCCATGATTCTAAGATACCGTAAATCCTCGATTAATAGCCCAGGCATTTATTTGCTTCAATCTCCAAACTCAACGTTCTTATATTTGGGACAGGCATCTCTATGGGCCAGGGGCCTCATTACAAAAAACATCTGCTTGTCCTATCTTGAGTTTCAAATAGGAAAAACCTTATTACAGAAGCAATTCCTATTTCCTAACTATGACTGTCAATTTGATTATATTATTAATATTCTGTAAGATAGAGCACTAGAGAGCATGTCAATCTGCCTGCAGTATCTAGGTTTCTCTATGCCATCCTAATTTAACTTATGGAAATACTAAGTTGGGACAGCTCTTTAACGGCCAAATTCCTATTCTAAGATAAGGTACGATTCTCCCCTGAATGTAGTTAGGAAACATGTTTCTGTAATATCAGAAATCCTAAATGTCATCCTAAACTAAGATAAGATTTCAGGAAGCTTTTATAATGAGGCCCCTGGCCTTTAATTCCTTTCACACAAAACATTTGCTCAGCAAAGATGGGAAATACTACCAAATTGATTATTGAAAAGAGCATGAGTATTTGCCTACTTGTATAAAAAGTAAGTTATTCAATAACATATAAATTATGATTGATTCATTTGATTTTGCTCTGAGAGACAGCATCTTCGTTTGAGGAACAAAGTTATCAGAAAGCAATGGACTTCACAACTAGGAGTAATTTATTATGAAAAACAATTTGATTCCTTTGATCAGTGGACTCTTACAGACTGAAGGAAAATAACTAGAATGGACACGTGTGTTTTAAACAATGCCGTCTATTTTTGTGTGCACAATCTAAGCAGCATAGAACTAACTCAAGCGGGCAATCTGGTGGGCTTTGAGGGGGTTATATACATCCAACAAAGGTCCATCAAAACGAGACCAGGCTTCTAATTGACACCTGCATGTATTTGTCCAGACTATATAGTCAATGGTCAATAGTCAAACCAGTAAAAGGGGCCTGCATCTAGTTGGGACTCTGCTTTTAATTGAGGTTTTAAGGTAATACACTTTTTGTTTTATTTCATTCTCATTCTCATGGCTCAGAAAAAAAAAAAAAAGTTCATCCACAGTCCTGTCTCTGTACATGGGAATCACACACAGTGGCTTGGCCCGATCCTGACCCTACTCCATCCCATCAACACAGTGCTTCAGGAGCCCAGAAAGGTGGGCTGTAATATCAACAGCAAATTGCCAGAATTGTGCACCACACCTTTAACTGTGTTGGCTGACTCACAGGGGTACAGTATCCTCTCCAGTATAGGCATATGCTAATAAGCATCAGGCTAGCATGCTTTGCTGTGGTTATTTATTTTCCACACGCTCCACTCCCAGATCAAAGTGGAGCATTGCATCTGACCTGCGGAGAGCAGCTCCTGAGGCAGGGCCTGGTGTCCAGGGGGCCAGGCAGGCGTGCTGCTCCGCTCACCGTCCACAACAATCATCAAAAGCGCGCGCCAGACCCCTGTGGTAATGCTGAAGCAACACTAATGTCCAGAGCCTGCCCTCACCAAACGCCCGGCCCTGCTGACTTGACCAGCGGATGGAACTCTCAGCACTCTTTTTAGGGTATGTCATTGATGGAATTATACTATGAATTGAAGAAAAGCTTAAAAGCCCATGCGTTCAATAACTCTGATGGTATTCTGTTGGAAATAGAATCAACAGACATATTGAACACACCTCTAGAAGTAAGGATGAGTATTGTTGGGATTTTAGTATAGGGCCTATCAATATCATCAAATAGCATAAATTGTTATCTCAAGAACAGGTTGAAATCCCATAAATCCTAATGAAAAAGCTGTGATATGAAGAGATTCAACAGTTCTTTTGCATAAATAACAAGTTGCTTTGTTTACGTAGTTTCCTAAGGACTATAGAATGAGGAAGGAGCAATTGCTACATTGCTACAGATGACTGAGTTACATTACCTGACTCTAGAAATCTTAACATATAAATAAGCAAATTGAGCTCCAATCATTTATGATATCTAATTATGAGATTTCAGTTAACATTAACATACACAACATTACCTCCATAAACACCAATAGCAGCTGTTTATCCAGGAGCTTACCAATATTTCAACCCTGTCCAGACAGAAACTGGTTCTCGATACACATCACTATGTATGTAGTACTTTAAAAAAGTAGCCAATGGTCACAGATTAGTACATCTGTTCTTCAATGTCACAGTGTGGTTCAAGGTAGCAGCAGCAGATGAGTCAGTTCCTCAGCTTTATCCTTGCCAATGTCATACCGTGGCCCACTGGTTAGCACTCTGGACTTGTAACCGGAGGGTTGCCGGTTCAAGCCCCGACCAGTGGGTCGTGGCTGAAGTGCCCTTGAGCAAGGCACTTAAACCCCTCACTGCTCCCCGAGCGCCGCCGTTGTAGCAGGCAGCTCACTGCGCCGGGATTAGTGTGTGCTTCACCTCACTGTGTGTTCACTGTGTGCTGTTTGTGTTTCGCTAATTCACCGATTGGGTTAAATGCAGAGACCAAATTTCCCTCACGGGATCAAAAAAGTATATATACTTATACCTGTTTACCAAGAAGATTGTATACACATGTAGGGCACATTTTATTTGAAATAATAATATTCAGTAATAATATAATCTGTCTTGAGCAGAATCTGATTAAACCAACTAATTATTTGCATGTATTTGATGTGTCTTCTTCTCATGTGTATTACATGTACACCACTTATTTAGGGAGAAGAGGACATCACTACCAGCTGAAGGCGTAACACTCTCAACTGGATATCTTCTCAATCACTGCAAGTTGCACACATACCATATTAGCACTGCATAAATGTCAGCATACGTAAACAGCTTTACCTGGAAATATATGCATATCTACAGTAATCACAGGGGTTGGTGAAAATTGATGGCTGCAGTTGTAATCTGAGTACAACCTGGCCATCACAATTTAACCTGCCAACACCTGTATCTGTGGCTTAACCCGCTTTTGAGCGTTGCATTATCCCAGGAGGCTGTGTATTTGGCTGCCATCATTTCCGTCTTCATTTAAATATAAATAACTAGATTCTCCAATTTTGCATCCAGTGGCAAATTACATTGAAAACTCTGGATGCTATTAGCTAGCCAAAAAAAAAAGACAGATGAATCCAAAGGCTTTCAAGATTAGTGTGAACAACTGCTCCCAGTCAGTTTTGAAATTGCTAAATAAACAGGCGGCTGCAGGAATTTGATAGATGGGTAATCAAGTTCAGTTGACACAAGACAAATTGGTACACCACACACATAATTTACTTAATGATGAACTTCTGGCATTTAAATACCAGTTGCTCTTGCTGGTAATCATTTAATATAAATCAATTCCAGCATTTTCAGCTGGGTCTGCAAGTCCCACTATGAATGGACCTGCTGTGGACAGCATGCATGCCAGAGCTATTAGATGTCACACCGCTGGGTTCTGACCTGTTATTATTCCTGATAACTTCCCCAAATCCTATTTACCTGACACAAACTAACACACCCCTGCTTGCCCATGCTGCAAAAAGTGTCCGGGTATTCTAGGAGCATATGGCCGCCATATATTCATTACATCGTTGGAAACATTACAGGGCCATAATGAGCTTTTCCGGGCCTGGGAAACGGAAATATGTCTTTTAAAACTTCATAATAGAAACAATCCTTCACATTAGGGCCTGTGAATTCTCCAGTGAATTCCCCCACTCCCACAGAGAGACTGAACGGCGCTCGAAAATGGAAGCCATTTAGGGACAGGCCACTTTATGGATGGGGTGATTTAGCAAACGACCTGCCCAAATTTCAGCGACAGATGAGACTGTCTATACCGGAGCTTTGCGGTTCATCTGTTAAGGCTGAGGCTCATGACGAAATTTACTGCAAGGTGAGGAAGAGAGAAACAGTATGCTTTAAGCAGGTCCATGAGTCTTTTGCCATAACTTATTAAGGTAATTCCCTAAAACAGTGTTACCTCTTAGTGCATACCAAATCGTATATCTCTTTAAAACACTCAACCGTGGCAGGATGAAATCATGTTTCCCAATAGGAGGGTGATAAGGGACAATGTGTATGCTTGAGGCAACATTACACTGCAGTAAATACACTTTGGTAAAAAGACATAGGAACGGAAAGGCAAGACTAATGCATGGCATACTTCAAAAAGAAGTCATGCGTTCAGCTCGAGCACCTCTCCAACCTTACGGCTCCAGCTTTAGATAGCCTCATTTCTCTTCTCAAAGACTTACCTCATTTTGAAATCAATTACCACAAGCGGCTGATGCAACAAACAGATACCAGTGACCTAGTGTTAAAGGAAACAAAACAAAACACCTCATAAGACTACAAAATGAACACCATTTTAGGCATAATGAGGTGTTATTTAAGGCAATCTGATGACAAAAGTAAGACTTTTTTTATAATAGCTGTACAACAATAATGTGAACCAATGCTATTTCTAAAATAACTGTGTCTGCTATGAGAGACGTGAGGCAGAGAGAGAGAGAGAGAGAGAGAGAGAGAGAGAGAGAGAGCTGGAGATAGAGAGATGGAGAGAGAGAGAGATATGGAGAGAGAAAGAGAGAGAACAGAATCTGAGATTAGCAATCCTCCCAGTGCCCTCTGGCACCAGTCAAATCAGGGAGCAGAAGAAGGGTGATAACATTGAAAGAAAGAGAGAGAGAGAGAGAGAAAATGCCACAAAAAAGTGTCACTAAAACTGTTACAAAATGAGGGTTATGAGGAGCCCTCCATTTGAGCCATGTCAAACGGCCTAGTCTGTGGAAGCTGAAGTATATAAAGAGAAAAAACAGCCCTAAAATAGTGGTGTTTTATATTTATAAGGGAAAAAAAAATCAGTGAAACGCACAGAGAGAGAGAGCCCAGTTGGCATCGAGTGGCGGCTTTTGGCCGTTTGCATCCGTTTGCTTTTGAACGTCGCTTTGCTTCAATTAGCAGGGACAGCAGCGGGCGGGGAGATCAGACGCCGGGGCCGGGCCGGCTCTCACTCGCTCGCTCACACACAGAAGCCCCCCTATCTTTAAGGCTCAGCATGCATGGCCACAGCTCGGCCCAGTCTCATCCAGCTGCTCTGCATGCAAAGCGCCTCTCCAAATGTTGATTGATAGCATTGGAGACGTAAAGGACATCGAACTGCAAAACAGGGAATGCTTTGAGCTGCCCACAGGAAATCTACACTGAAATCTTTAAGGATGTTTGAAAAGAGAAGCGGAGTTAAAAAATATATTAAAACTGGGTAAGGGGGCCTGATTCTTTCTCTCTTTGTGTGTGTGTGTGTGTGTGTGTGTGTGTGTGTGTGTGTGTGTGTGCGCGTGTGTGTGTGTGTGTGTGAGCAGGGTAAGAGAAGACTGGAGGAGGTATGGGGATTGAGACAGAATCGTAATTCATGACAAATGGCACATAATTTTTGGTCCGTGGATTTATGATGGGTATAGATGAAGTATCTATTAATTATTAATAAATGTTTAATTAACTTCTGAACAAATTCATCATCTACAAGGTATCCCCAGTGCATCTCAAGTAGTCGTGCTTCTTCACCACAGGTAGATAATACTGCAGCTGATAAGCAATATATCAACTTAGATAGAATGACAGCCTTAAAAACAAGTCACGAAAGAATGTCCTTCAATACAGTGACTTAGAAGTGTAGTCTGGCGTTTATAATCAAAGGGACAGGAAGTTAATCTAGAGTATACTATGTGAATGGTATACGTACAAATATTAAAAAACCCAGTTTTGTTAGCTCAGACAGTCATTTGTAGTCAATTATCACTGGAAATTAACACTGGACACAATTAAGTATTTAATCATTTTAAGTACTGAACTAATAGGCAAATACTGTCACTTTGATTCGTCTAATCCAAACCAGATGTCCTCCATTTTTTCTGATTTCATGCATGAATCACTGTTTTTCTTCCCAAAATGTGACATTTGCCTGGTTGGATCTCAAAGGGAATGGCAGATTTTGGAATGGGCTGTGGACCCCAGTCTCCCAGGGGAAAGCGAGTGGAAAAAGTGAGGGACTGGGGGAATAGAAAAAGATCTATCTGAGATGTGAGTGCACAGCACACCCCATCAGAGGAGAAACACAGAGAACTCGGGCTTTGTGGTATATGTGAAAGGTCAGAGGGAATATCACTGTGTTCGGAGATACAAACACGCGAGCAACCACCACAGAGTGACAGCTGGGAGATCTATCAACCCCTGGTGGTGCATAAGCACTGTTGGAATCGGTGCCTGTGATGTAATTTTAATGGGACGAGACCAACCCAGACGAAAATGCCAAATAAAAGGATTCACACCACGGCAACAATTCCCCTCCCGATCACCACGGCAACAATTCCCCTCCCAATCCATCCATCCATCCATCAACAGACAACGAGTGGAGATGTCAAGAGAGCACCTCTACTCCACACTGTTACACTCCTGACATTCCAACGCTGGAGAAACATGTGAATGAAGGTAGATCTGCTCTCCACAGAGCTTGCTCGCTCGCAGGTGGGGAGAACTTTCTCTTTCTCTGGCAGAGGACTGTGGAGGAGAGATCCTCAGCAGGCAACTCATCAGCCTGTCAGCCATGATGTGGAGCCTCTGGCCGGCCGAGAGGTGCTGGGGCTCTGACAGGGTGGAAATAAACACTTCCACAGAGCTGTCTCCATCCCTCTCCACCTCCTAACTACATAGTAAATTCCGGCTGATTGGACCGATATCACACTGTTTACTCTCTGCACTCTAAGGCTGGACAGGCCAGTTCTACAGTACATGACCTTGAGAAGTGTATGGGAAACATGACTCTACGACTCTAGTCGGTGGAAGAGATCGCAACAGTGTTTGGGAAATTAGGTTTTATAATGGTGCAGATGGGACAAGGCATTTTCGATACCAGAGGAAAGTAAACATACTAATACATAATACATATAATTTTTATGATGTGAGTGTCTTATATGTCAGCTTACCCTTCTTTTTATCTTGCAATGAGTCTCCTGTGTAATGTATCTCAGAAAGACAGGACTATTTTAAACCCTCATTTATGGTACAATTATGATATAAAGATGAGTTTTGTGATAACATTTTGACAAAACATATAAGCCTTAAAAAGGGTCTTTTTTGTAGGAGATGCAAGCCTTCAGATCTTCAGTCAAGCCATTCTCTCAGAGCTCTCAGAAGTAATGGTTGATAATTGAAATATTCGTGCTCTGAGGAGATAAAGTAAAGTAAGAACGGGAATGAGTCACAGAACGCCTGATCTCGTCTTCTCCACGGCTGTGCCCATGGTGACATAACACCTTATTATGCAAATGCATATTCCATTCTTCACATACAAGTTCTATTCCACCAAAGCCTTTTCTCATTTTTAACCACAGAACAGCATATAAGATCAATCAGTTATCTACAGGTTAATTTACATAGATACTCAAGATTTGGGATGTAGTGATACGCTCAACTCACGATTCGGTACAAGTCACGATTTCAAATTCACAATACAATTTCCTCACGATTGTTTTTAACAGAATAAGCTGCAGACAAATTATGACTGAAAGTATTCCTTTATTTATGTAAACTTTGAGGAACACAAGCCCTCACTCTTTGTTACCTAAGTGTCCCATTAAATGCTTATTGTGTCTTATCCGGCTTACCCTGATGAGGTGATGTTTTAAATTAGAATAATCTTTTGACCAATCTGATTACAATTTTACTATTATTGCCAATCACCGGGATGTCCTTGTTTTATCACTCCAAGCTGTGATGTCAGAGTAAGACAATCAACCACCTGAGTCTGAACAACCAACTAACAACTGAACATGTACTGATATCTGACGTCGAACAAGTCAAATCAAAAGCAGATTACAAACTCTTCTGTTAAAAATGACATTGTGATCAATTTTTCATCTCATCCAGGCGTACGCATTTGTATCGTATTTTTAGCTCATTCACGGTGCATCGTTACATCGCTACTCAAGATCCTACATCCAGCATTTTTACCAGATGAATCGTTAAAAAAACAATAACAAACACAAGTTTACCATCAAAGTGTGACCGCCAACATCAACAACAAAGTTAGGGTTAGGGTTAGGGTTAGGGTTAACCCTAACCCTAACCCTAACCCTAACCCTAACCCTAACAAAGTGTGACCGCCAACATCAACAACAAAGTGAAACAGAAATATAATCATAAACAAAAACAAAAACAAAAACACTTTCTTGTCCAGATGCTTGTGGGGTTCTGGGGAAAATGTTGGCAGGTTGTGGACAGTGCGCCCATAATCCCATGCCCACCACAAGTCTGCGTGCTGCCAGAGTTGGGACAATGAATCATCTCAGTATTGAGCTCTGTGTACCAGTTTGATTCATTCAGCTCAACGCGCGCCTCCCTCTCCTCCCCTAGCATGAGCGCTGGGCTGAAATCTCAATCAGTATTTTTTCGTTGTTGTTATTTTCAGGCATGAAGTGGTTGAAGGCTGGGTACACTGGCATGCTTTATGCTTACGGCTAAATGGGGCATAAAATTGACATCTTAGACAGAGTGTGTCATATCGAGCCAAATTTCACTTGATGCCCTAACCAGATATTACAATCGGTGTAGATCAAACTCAATCTTTAGCAGATGGACAACAGGCAAAAACAATAGCAAATGCCAGCCAGCAGTGACTCTGGCGGACGAGGCTGCCAGTGCTTTTCTAATCTGCATGTGGGCCTCATGGGTGCCCACTTGGGAATACCCTCCCGGCTGACATAAGGCATTTTGTGGGGAATAAACAAATCCATATGCAGCAGGCACGGCTGCAGGCTACCACCATCTACCTCTAGATATGGCTGCAAGATGCACAAAAAGAAATCTCTTTTTTCGACCTCCCTGACTCTTTCGAAAAAAGAAAAAGTGCTGATTAATTTGTCTCTGGACTGACAGGGAGGAGAAAAAAAAACTGACCACCGATCTCTCTCACAGATTCCACAGCAGGATGCATTTGTTTTGATAGGTCAGCGAGACCTGTGCTCAGTGCATGGCTATACAGATGGGTATTAAACTGCATGCAGATGGTATTCCGCCACCCATAGATGGGTATTAAATCATCTGAATGTGTGCACGCAGTCAGCGCTAAACCCCAGTGCCTCAGCAATGCGGACCCTCTTTGACCCTTTAAGCAGCCAGAGCCCCCCCCATACCCCCTTCACCCCACATCACCTGCCTGAGTCTCGGGGCGACTCCCCTCCCACTTCAGGAACTCTGCTGTCACCGACCTACGCGGCCTCTGCTTGGCTTATCTCTGCAGCGCACATGTGAGAGATTACAGGCTTCCTCCTGCAGGTATTCCACACTTTATTTACTGGCATGCCCACAACAAGGGGCCGATTGGGGCACAGACAATCACGGCTGAGCCGCTTCGATGATCGCCATTGTCAAGGGCTATGATTGCTGATGACTCTGTATGCACGTGTGTGTGTGTGTGTGTGTGCATGCCTATGTGGGTGACTGTGTGTGTCTGTGTGCGAGACAGACAGACAAATTAGGAAGGATGGAATGGTGTCAAGACTACCTCCACCGTCAGCTCATTTGCATTTCTGCCAATGTATATGTGGATTGTGCACGACTCTGTATTTAAGCCTTGAATAGATGGCTTGAATGGATGCAAACCTGCAAGCACTTCATTTGAGGCTTATCTGTGATAACTTTATACCTGCGTAATATGGCACTCAGAGTCTGAATGAGTAGAAAGGCATTATTGAGCCACAGCTGATGCTGATGTTACCCAGTGTGAACTCACAACACTGAGTGTTATCAACATCAGTACATTAGCACACAACACATGCACACCACACACACCCACACACATGCAATACATTAGCACACACACACATACACATACGCACACACTCACAGACACACACAAGCACACATACATGCGCGCGCACACACACAGACGCACGCACGCACACACACACACACACACACACACACACACACGTACACACACTCATGCACACACTCATGCATACACGCACGCGCCCACACACACACACACATATTTAGACACACACGCACACATTTACACACACACGCACACACACACACACACACACACACACACACACACACACACACACACACACACACACACAGGTTTTCTAGAACATCTCTGCATGCATTCTTTAAATAAACTGTAAGTAAAGCCTTGGGTTTAACAGCCATAAAATTAATATACCGCCAGTTTATTCAGAAGCATCCCTTATCTGGCCTTAAGCCTTTGGTCCAGTCCATCCCTCACAAAACACAGCAGAAACACTTCCAGTGTTTGGAAGATAACACTGATTATGTGTCACTTAGCAAAGCCGCCCCTTTGACAACTCTTACTGCTATCATTACCTTTACCGCCACCTTTATTTCTCCTGTTCTGAGCAAGATTGATCACCTGGGCGCCATCCAAGAGAGTTGCTGTTTGGTCCCTGTGGGCACAACACACTCATATCTCTTTCAAATGGAGAGAGGCACAGTGGCAAACTAGGCTGCTAACTGCATTGCGAGGAGGACCTAATTGAAAATCACAGTCTCACTGACATTAATTCTTAAACTATGAACTCGGTAACATCTCTGACATTTTCATCTGAGATCAGAGTAATTTTTAATGTTTGTGCCAAGCAAGACCCAGGACAATTGCAGCACTTTTACAGTTTCTGTACAGCCAGGTGCATTCGTTCCTCATCCTTCATTTCCAGCCCCTAAACAGGGGCCAGGCAACATTAAGCCTACTGTACTAATAACACCAGCACTAAAAAAAAAAGCTCAGTGGTCGGCCACAATGAAATGAAGCTGCGCGAGGTCTCCAGATTAGAATGTAATTTTGGGGCCAAGGCACAAACTCAGTGTTTCATGTGGTAATCGTTTCTCCCCTTCAGAACGAGATATCTCCTGTGCAAAGCCATCAACTTAATGAAAGCCTGGCTTAGGCAAGGAGAGACTGAGAAGAGCTGGTTCCTCACAAAAGTAATACTGCTAAGCAAACAGCCTGAATATGAAAATGAGGAATTTATACAATTTCCTACTAAAAAGCCACACTCATTACCTTAGTCACTATCACTAAATTAACACACTGAGCTATTTGTTAGAATAGACCAAAGGCATTAGGAGAGAAGCCCTCTCGTAAAAAAGCCTCTACTGGGAAGTTCAATTAAGCTGTTCTAGAAACTGTTACTCCCGTAGCAAAGACCAAGAGCCCTGGGAAGAAAAACATGTACCTCCAACTACTGCCTACATTTGTCAGATTGGAACAGCAGGACTATTTATTTTCTCTCCTTACAGGCAGTGAATTAATGGAAACGTGGTTCCCTCTCCTTTTAATTCCCACCCCTTTTAATTTCATCATAGGCAATTATGTGGGCAGCTGCACATGTCAAATCCCATTGGTCAATGAAATAAGACACTGTTGCAATCCCTGCCTCCTTCTTCAGTAATGCTTTCCTCTCAACACTGAAAGAGGGCTGTCATCACTGCTGCCGACAAGTGTGTAAAATCATAATTCACACATGCATAGAATGGGGAAAAGTGAATTTTTGGTCTTGTACTAGGACCCTGCCTTTGTGTAGACACAATTCATGATAAATATTCTGCCAAAACATAAGTAATATGTTATTATAGTCTTAAACTTTACACCCAAACAGAATTAAGAGGTGAATTTTCAGAGCATGTCAACTATCATTTACTGCAGAGATGGCTTGTGACAAATGATAATATTCCCCCCTGGCACCGCCTCTGGTCAGTCTTGTCTGTGGACCCCATTTTGTTTTGGTCTCCGAGGGCCAACTCAGAGGGCCTCTTTGTTCCATTATGCCTGTATGCTGGCAGGGTCTCCAGCAGAATGATGGATAAAAAAGTCTTTTGAGGCAGCCCTCTGCCAACAGAAGCCACTGCAATTGGCTGCCCTGCTGGAGAGCAAAATAACGGATGTGATTGGCACACACTGGTTATCACTGCAGAGATTGCTATAGGGTAACCCTTTCCTGCTATCTTAGGGCAAATCATCCAGAAGATTGCTATTGATAATCCACCAACAGGCTATGTCAAGCCTGCAGCGACAGTTCTGTGGAGATGTGAGGAGAGGAGGCAGGGTTAGAGAGAGGATACCTTAACCTGGTTTGTATGAATGGTGGGGGTGGTATGTGGGAAGGGTGGTCCACCAGCCAGCAGGCTTGCTGAGTGACCCTGTCTGTACTTGACCAGAACATGTAAAGAGAGGGTACTCCATGAGACAACCACTGCATATCTGCATTTAAATTTTCTGTTTTATACAGTGGGCTAGTTTGTCCTTATTTCTTGGGAAACCGATAAACGTGGACAGGAGGATGCATATGACAGAAGCTGATATGATCAAGTACATACATGAATAATAAATAATAATGAAACAGAAAAGGTAAACACACATTTGTGGATATGTACTGTAAGCAGCTGAGTGTAAAATTTAGCTAGATATGGAAGGTCACCAGTTAAAAATATTACATTTTCAAAATCTTTTATGAACTTTTACATATTCTTTACATTTTATTTTATTTTTCATTTCACAACAGCGCTCGGACATAAAACTCACTTAAACAATCCTTACCTCAGTTCTTAGTGGCTCTCCTTGTTCAATAATACTGATGAATGGTATTTCCAAAAATGTGGACATAAACTCCACTTGTATGAGCTCTTCCTGGGTCTGGGGAAAAGCGAGAACGGCAGAGACTCCCTGCACGACTATGTCCTGGCAGACACATCTGAAAAGGGATTCGGGGTCTCCGTTTTGAGGCTCCCGAGACAAGACCTCCAAGCTCAGGTTATAGGGTAAAAAGTTGTTTCCAGTTTGCCGGAGGTGGACGAGGGCGCGGTTCAGGGCAGACTGTATCCTGGACGGCTGACGAGTCGGCAAAAGCGCGCCCAAGCGCACGGTGTGTCCTATGCGTGCCAGGATGTGGCAGGGTTGCGGATGGAGATGACTGGGGTAGATAAACGTATGGAGAACGACTTGGAACCCGATGTGAAGGTATGCCAAGAATCGTGAGAACACTAAATTCATCCTGCTCCTTTCGCAACTGGAATGAGGTCTCGACAGAAGATGGCATCGCTCTCTTTCTCTCGTAGTTCAATTTTCTTGTCCTCAATTGTTTGTTAATGTTGCCGACACCAGAAGTCCGGTAAAACGACTTGAGCGTGGGTAAAATGTGCGCCCGGTTTGGGGACGAGAAAAGCTACCCGCTGGATAGACGAAGCCCCGCGCCACTGCCATTTCCCCTGCTTCTATGAGACCGCTGGCGGACAGTTTGAAAGACTACCTTCAGTAAGACTTGCAGCCCCGATATGCTGCCTGTGACCACGTCAGGCAAGAATTAGTTGAGGGTGCGTTAGGATCCACACCCCCTTCCGCCCTCTGTTTTAAAAATCACCTTTCTCATGCAGCCACTTGAGTTGATGGTGCAGCTCCTTGCACAAGCAGCAGCGCTCTCCAATGTTTAACGCATAACAGAAGTGACTGAGTCTCTGGTGCTTTATGATTATCCAAACTGAAGACATTATACGTAACGTATGTTTTTGGTAAGGATATAGATTACATATGAACTTTCATGTGTAATATAATGTAATGCTTGATTCGTATTTATATCATCTTTTCAATTCAAAACAACTGAATTTTGATACAATTTGAGGAATTGTCTTGCAGACTGAGAGCAGTGTGATAATTGACATTCTTTATTTTGCAAATGTGCACTCTTTGGTGTCATGCACTGGCTAGAGGGCTTTCTCATTTCACAACCAATATTAGTGTGCCAGATGTTTTACCGGGAATGTCATGATCCCTAGCACTACATTCTCGAGGCTCAACATCAATTATCCAAATATCACCACAAGTGCCATCTGGTTCTGCACTTCTCTCTGTTACTCTGTATACATTTGAATTTTTTATGAATGAAGCTTCCACTGATCACAAGTTACTCCGCCACATCTAAATGGCGTACGGGATTTGCATGTTTTGTTGAGAGCCATGGCATACCAAGCCCATGCTTTGACAAAGTTGCGTATAGGCCTACATTTCAGGGCATTTTGCTCTCTGAGCTCTATTTGGCGTTAATAATGATTCGGGTGTCAAAGACTAATTGAGGATTACGGCACACTGGGTGAACATGAGCCATGTGACCCGTGAACAAATTAAGTGGACTCTCCAGCCTTCAGCAGACATTACACATCATGCGTGACGCGACGCAAATGCCGGAAGGCGTACCCTTCTCCAGCAATCATACATGGACAATTCAATTCCAATGACACCTCTCCGACTTTTAAGATTATATTGGCCTACGTTTTCTCTGCTGTGAGATGTAATCTCTGTCCGAGTTCTGACGCCGAGATGACCTTGATTTATTCATGGGGAGGTCTGCTCAACAATAACATGTACCTTTGTGATGCTCGTGTGGTCTCTCCCCTCCCCGGCTCGGCTGCATCAAAAACCTGTCAGATCTGTCAGGGAGGGCGCAGCATTCCACGCTATAAATGCAGTGCATGAGTTATTCAGGGGGAAATTGATGCCGTTTCAGGACCGGCCGGGAGGAGCAAACCATTTTCACTGGTGTGATGTTGCTTTCAGCAGTCTTCATGTGCATGAGAGGCAGTGGTGCCTGTCATTCAGACCCATGCACAACAGGCTTCAGACTCACATGTGGTCTCCTTTTCACTCAAATTGGACCAGAATCAAAAGTGTGTCCTCCCTCAACACACCAATAGGGTTTGTGTTTAACTGATTAATCACTTATCAGAAAGTCAATTAAAAGAGACCTTTATCTCCCAGGGATTACCCCCACCTCCCTTAATTTGTATGAGGCTTTCCATGTAGATAATCCCTCCTTTCCTACTTTCACGCTCCCCGCCTCTTTAATTATGACTTGGACATACATGAATTGGGGGGAGGGGGCACCTACAGCGCTTGAACTCTTTTCATGTCATTCACCGCGTCACCATAAAGGTTTTTGGAATGGAAATCAGCCGGGCTCTCTCGCGGAGGAGCTCGAGCTCCATCCACGGGGTTTAGAACCGTAACGACTCGTGGCTTCCCGAATGCAGACTTAGGGGCCAAGATTAGCTCAAGACCGGAGATGCCTGCGCAAAAACTGGGTATCACAGCACTCCGTAATCCTCCATAATGCCACGGAGGAGACACGCTGAGGGAAGGCTGGTTTTAAATGTCAGTGAGGAGCCTCTGTATTCGTGGCACACCCAAGTTGACTAATTACTCCATTATCAGCCAGGCTCCTAATGAATGGAATTGTGTGGTGGCTTTTGAAGGACACTCATGCGCGATTGTGAACATGTCGCAATTATCTTGCAATAAAACCATTGACAGAAAAATAATAAAATATATTGGCAAGGGAGAAAAATGCATTGTATAATGCCTGGTGCCAAAGGTTGCCAAAGGCAATGCACATTGCAAGCCTTGTTTTGCGGTTGTTTTAGATATTGTAGCTTAACATTGCCAAGTTCAGAGAAAATACTCGAAGAATTATGTCAGCATGACAACATCTGTCAAAGAAATAGTAAAGAAAACGTTGCGTCTGAAATAATTTCATGTAACTTAGAACAGAGACCAAATGAAGAAAGAATATTTGAACATTTCTATTTTTTTCTGCCCAGAACGTGGCCAGGCATAAGCACATTGGCTGGTCCTCAGCAGGAGGCTATCTATATGGAACCTCATTAAATAGGACGGGACATTTTCATGTCCACTTCACTCTATCTCATTGCATGACAGTGATTTTGTGGATAAATGTTAATGAGTTTCATGATGTTAATTAACTTTATGGTTATTTTTGAGGTGAGGGTGTGTATGAGTGGGATTGTTCAAACAGAGACATTTTGCACAGTATAAAGGCAAATTTTCACCAAAGGGAAGCATATCTCTGCAAAATGGACAATGTACAGAAGGTGTACCTGGGCAGCACATATTTGTGTCTTTTATGGATCTCAGTTACTTGTTGCTGAAAAAGGGTTCCCTCTGACAATCACAAAATGACAATGAGTGCACCATGGTGAAGTATAATGTGCAGAACTCCACATTCTCTGAACTATTTCTTCTTCTACATAGCAGATCACATCTTTCCCCAAGGTAGTTAAGATATCATTCTTTGAAAGTACTTCATTCTAATTCATCTACTCATCCAGTTAAGGAGATACAACAATTCTCATCATTCCCACTACATTTATTAGTACTTTATGAAAGACATTCTGATGGATTCAGACATATCACACAGTATAAGCACATCAAAGTGAATATTCTTACAGGGGCATGTTACCCCACTCTTCCTCATAATTGGGTTCGAGAAATGAGAGGATTTGGCGGGGGGATACTGGATAGTGTTAAGCACACATCTGTGCTTGTTGCAGGATTGGCTTCCATTTCATTCGCAGTTCACAGAATAAGCTCTGGCACAGTGTGCAAACATGCTTCTCTAGTTATATACATTCTTCAGTATCCCCAGCCTGAAAAAGGGATGGACCACTTTGAAATATGTTTACCTGTGAATGCATATCGATATGCTAATGCGATTAATCATCAGGATAAGTAGAGGGTACTGTTTGTTTTTTTATTAATATTTTTTTTTCAGTTAAAGAATGAATTTAGAAGAAGTGTCGTGGCACACTCAGAACTTCAATATGCAGTTATTTATTAGACCAACGTTTCGGCTTGCCTTCATCAGGGTCATTTTCATGAAGGCGCAGCCGAAACATTGGTCTAATAAATAACTGCATATTGAAGTTCTGAGTGTGCCACGACACTTCTTCTAAATTCAAGTCTTATGTACCATCGTGAGCACCTCACAATGTGTGTGTTTACCATCATCAAACAAACAGTTAAAGAACGAACCATGATAAATGATTTGCTATGTTGTCAGTGACTGGTCAGTGGAGATTTACAGTAACCACAGAATATGCTGGCCTTGCCTTAAAATCACTTTTAGTGTTTTAGTCATGTAATCTGACAAGCAGTAGTGCTAAGCAATAGTGTTTATTTCCTAACATTGTAGGAATGAAAATAGATGATCAAGGGAAGCAGTAAGCAAGTGCAGTTAAATGAGCAAATAACAGCCTTGGCATAAGAACCCATAAGATGAAATGAAATGATGGAGCCCAGGTGTGTTCACGGCCCAGAGTGGATGCCTGACTCAGAGCCATGTGTGTTCATTGAGATGGCTCATTGTGCTGAGGTGGAACAATTTCCCGAGGAATCAGTCCCGGTTAGCGGCGTCACGCTCGCGTCCCCTCTCTCCCAACTCCACGTGTGGTGCTAATGAAGCGGCCACCATTCATGCAGCAAGGCCTGCTGATTCCCCATACCCTCTCCCGCCTCTGGCCCGTGAGTGAGTGATGGCCCGATCGATTCCCTCACAGGTGCCATCATGCAGGACGGAGGCAGGGCCAAAATCTTGTTTGACTTTGTGTTCACTATAAACTATAAATTACAACAACACCCCGGCCCACTGCCGCCACCTCTTCCCTCCTTGCTCCCAGATCCATGACAGCTGAGAACGTCTCCACACGTCACTAAGTGTGAAAGTAATATATGTCTCCATGTCATGCTTCCTGTAATTGGAATAGCCAACTAAAGGATAATAGAAGGCCTTGATTGTGATTATTCAGCAGCCCCAGGCATCCAGGGTCATTCTGAGTATAGCGTGTCCCCGTCCCACCATTTTATATTTTATATATATATTTTTTTTTTTAGACCTTGATCATTATTTTAAACTGCTCAATTGATGAAATGACCTCAGACACTGGGGAATTCTAAACATGTCAACATTGGGGCACAGTCGAGTCATTCCCACAAAGCTTGAACAGGAAACAGGAAGTCAAAAGACAAACAAGAGCTTGAGCAACTTCAGCAAATGCTGTTCCTCCATTGCCAGACTCTACTCGCAATACTGGAGACATCTTTGAGGTTCCGGGCCCTCAGAAGTGGAGTTAATTGAGGTCATGGTGGGGGTCACACTGGCAGAGATGCAAGGGGCACTTTGAATTTTTCCTTCAAAGATACGCTTCTCTGTTCTTATCATTCACTGTTGCACACTCTTCATCTTAATAAGCCAGATACTCAGTCTCTGTGAAACTCCATTTCCAACGGTCAGATATCTAAGACTCAGCACATACCTGTTTACCTCCCATTAGAAGAGCAAAAAAAGACAAGTCAATACCCCTAAACTGTGATGGACTGAAACAAACTTGGGGAAGCCATTAGATATAGTAGATGAAATATGATTAGCCCTTGGTGATTGACCTGTGCTCTCGCTCCTCTGAGAGTGATTTGTTATCTGACCTTTCTGGCCTCTGAGGTAAGGGAGAACAGGCGGATGCGCTCATGCACTGTGCATGAGTGATGAGGAGCGGTCATGCTTGCCTGTCGTCAGCCTGACCACCTGACCTTTCCACTCCTCGCCTCCTGATACAGACTCAGTCAGCTCTAGTCGCTAGGCACCTGTGTGTGCTGAGCCTATTGATATGCACACTGCCAAAGAGCCAACTGTAAAGACAGCTATACACACACACACACACACACACACACATCCATTACAGGGAAGATTTTCACTTGTTCAGCTAACATTAGTTATTGTGTGTTTGACAGACATGATCAAATGCAATGAAATGCCTGATTAAAGGCAGGCAGCATGACCTAGATGAAGACTGGCTATAGCCAGATTAGCTAAGTAGCTAGAAATACATTAGCAAACCTGCACACTCCTCTCTTCCCCTCTCAGCCCTTCATTCCCCCAGCCATCACCTGACATCCTGGAGGCTTATTCCCTGATGCCGTGCTTCACTGAGCATCTGGTTGGTTCAAGGCAGAGGCTGGTTGAGAAATTTGATAAGAGACATACTTCTACAATGCTGTGTTGTACAACACCAGTAGGCCTGGCTAACTGATGCTATTGGGAACAAAAGTGCACATTATGCTGCACATTTAACATAACACAGACACTTAACATTACATACAGCAAGTTTAAAATGGATAACAACTAAATATATCTAAGCCAGGTGTGAATACATGTTTTATCTCTGATTTGGATTACTGCCATTCACACACCTGGGCTGCTGAGCTCATCAATACCCCTCCGTTGTATCTGATTGGTTAACAGAAGACAGATTAATCTTCTTTATAGTACTTTATCATCACTGGGTTGTTGACCTGTTGAATGAATGTTCCCATGTTAGTGTGTAATGTTTAGTCTTAGCCATAAATCAGTTTAACTACCTCTTGTGCTGATTCTCTCATTGACGGGTATGTCTATCATTAGTATGTGTTGCATGTGTCTGTCACTATCCTCGTGTTTACCTGTATTGTGTCGGTGTCCTTGTTTAGATAAATGACTTGGTACAGCCGATGATGAGTTCCACCTCCCGATGGCTGAATCAATACCATAGTGAATGATACGTGTGGAACAGCTCTATCCCCTTTACACCATGAAATGAGTCAGCTGGTTTGTGTACAAAACCTCAGTCATCATCTGTGAATGCTGGAGCTGCGTCTCCACACAACGGGATCAGTATTTCCTGTTTACTGCAGCACCTACACTGCAAACGATCTTTCCCCGCTAAGAGCCTATGCGTTTTGCTGGGGGAGTTTATGAGTTTTGGGGCCATACTATCATCAGTCAGACACCCTGCTGTGGTGGGTGCTGATTCATTTTAGAGGATCGTAAAAACAAGCTATTCAAAACTGTCTAGACATTTATCTCTCTGTGCATTAATTTAATCAGCAGTTGCAGCCAGATCTTAAGGACTTCTAATCAAGGATTATTAGAGTATGTTGTCTCTGGAGAAGGCAGTTTTGTCTCAAGAGAGCAATGCTGAAGAGTTTCTTGACCTCACAAGCCGACCGCATTTTACTCACTTTTTACCTTTTCCAGACGGATAAAAATTAGTGCTTCAGATATGAACTGCAAACTCGTAAAAGTGGAAACTGTGAGAGATTACAGCTGCCTCCGAATTATCCAATACCACTGACAAGAAGTTTATGCACTTTGAATATAAACATTGCAACCGCAACAAGTAAGTGCCTAATAAACCAGGGGTGGAGCTGGGGAGGGTGCGACAGACCACGTTGGAAACAGCACTATAGGCCTACACACTGCCATTTTTTAAAAAAAAAAGGAGATGCCACTATTGCTGCTATCAGAATGGAATCTAACATATCAGCCTAATCCATTTAAATTAGAAAATGTAATAATGCAATATTGATACAGTCACTTACTTTTCCCATTAACGATGATCAAGATCTGTGTGCCCTGCTGATCTGCTATCTGGCGCCCAGTGCCATTCCATCTTGATTTGCCACTAATGTTTGGAGCGCACTCATCTTTCCCTCAATCATGAGAGGTCTCGACTAATTAACTTTGTCAACATCGTTCTTGTCTCATCAGTCCAGTAAATTGTGAGAAATTACAAAAACCTGAGCATTTGGCTCTGGAGAACACAGCCAGAGAAATCACCAAAACACAGAAACACATTAATCTGTGCCGACTGATCCCCCATCCCCCGGAAACTGGAGGGGAGTGACCTGAGCACTGTGCCAGGTACCTCACCTGCATTAGTGCTGGTCTGGAAATATGAGGGTAAAGAGTCCAATCTGAGATCACTAGCCTCTTAATAAACGTGTAATGAGTGTTCAAACATTATTTGACACGTTACAGTGGTGTCATGGTTCACCATTTGACGATACAGCAATAACAAAGTGTGAATGTGCCTTTCATTTGAAATGAGAAATCCATTTTAGGCTGTGTGGTATTTAGTATTGATATTTTGAAGGTTTTTAATATTGCTGTTCACACATACATAGATATATAGCAAGGGAGAGCTAAAATGAGAGAGAACATTATGGCTTCCTGTCAGGATTTTTGTTGTTCAGATTTGCCATATTTTCTGAAACCTGTATTTTTTCCCATTCTGTCACAGCCAGAGCTGTCTTGGCAGATGCAAGGCTGAAATTTATCCATTAAGCATGAATTTCACAGCCTCCAGTGTTCCATTCATTTTAACATGGCTCTTTGAATAGCAGAGAATAGTTCTTAACTTAACTCAAAGAAATGGAACTTTTTCCAGTGCCACTGAATTCCTCATATATGAGTCACTAGTGGTTCAATTAAAATACTCCAACTCTGGGCCCCAAGGTCTTGAGCCATTCAGCACTGAGCTGGAGAGATGCTGGATGGCTGACAATTACCTCTTGATGAGAAGCAACACTGCTATATGACTGAGATTGAGAGAAAAAGGGTTACATTGCATTCATGACAATGCCAGTAGCCATGTTTAAAAACAGAAATGAAGGTTTAGTATGCAGTATGTGGCATGATGTGCTCTTAATGAAAGATAGAGACTGGCACACATGCCGTTGGGTGGCATAACCAATATGTTTGGAAAAGAATATTGCTGCAACATGCACCTTCACAAATAGCAGGGCAAATTAGGCTTGCTGCAAATGATGAAACATGTCCAGTCAAATTATATTTGCTGAGAGTCCCTTCCTATGCTGCCCATTTGACCAGCGTGTTTGTTTGGGTAACATATCGGAAGCCTGCTGATCCTGCATTGTTTCTCATTAACCCAGTGCTGCTGCTGCTGTTGTCTGTGCTTTTGCCAGGAGCGTCTCATCTGCTGCTATATGTGGCTCTTCCCTTTGATGTGCATGTGCTTAGAGAGACAGAGGAGCTGAAGACATGCCCAAGGCTCTGGATGAGACAACAACCATTAGAGGCTCATACCAGCAGCCTGATTATCGTGTGGTCAGTATTTGTTGTTCATTATTATTGTAACAATGTATTAGCTTGTTTGTTTGTATTTTATTCAAATAAATATGCTCACCAAATCCTTTGATATTCTTGTGTTAAGTTTAATTAATGTAAGGTGTCTACTGTCTCCTAAATAATTTGAAGCTTGCCCCCACTGGTTGATTAGGTTAGGACAAATGATAGGTAATAAAATCACAGTTTTGATGTCAAAGTCCGTTTCATGATGTTTTTTTTGCCAAACCAGGATTTTAGTAGTAATTTTCCGCACACCACTGCTAGCATGACTAGACTGCATGCGGACATCATTTAATGTGTGTTTTGGAGCCCACTGAACCAGCCCCAGGTGTAATTGCTAAACCACTTGTAACTCATGAGTTAGAGGCGCCAGGGCACCGAAATGTTATGCTTCCCTTGTAAAGGGTGGCGACTCTGACAAATGACACAGAAAACCAACCATCTGGAGCAGGAGGAGAGGGAAGCTGGCCTTGACAAGGTCAGAGACAGGCAGGGCACCATTAAGCTGAAGCCACTCTCGTTACCTGACTCCTCACCTAGTAAATTCTACGAAAGAACCTCGAACACAACAAAGTGTCAACAAGTAATTTTTCAAATGGCCTCCCTTCGAATCCAGATTTTAATAGTTCCTCACACGGCACCAGTCCTCATCAGCGGAGTTCAACAGGGAGTAGGTCTCTGGAGTCATCACAGGGGACAGCCGTCTGTGAGCGCAAAGATAAATTCCCAGAACTCCAGAGAGCTGACCTCCTCCTGCACCTATCTATATTGCCCACTCCTCCCCATCCATCCCCCCCATCTCCCATCCTCCCCTCCAAAAAAGGGCTGCTGATCAACTCATGAGGAAACTGTGCTGGAGATTTCACCACTGCCTCACACACATGCCCACCACCACCACCCCCTCCGCCTGCTCCATTCCATCCTTTAATACCATTCCAGCCTGCGCCATCACTAAATCATCTCAACTGCCCACTCATCCAAAATAGTGGGGATGACTTTGCCTGACAGTGGCTGCAGAGACGGTTTCTTACGTAAGCAGGCTGATGCCAGCTCTGACATTAAGTCTCATTTTAACTGATGAGTCGAAATTAGACACATTATCTTACCGAGGGATAGAGCAACAAATCATTTAACCCCCTATGACCTTCTGGACCAGAGTAATTCATCCGACCCAACAGCAGCTTTGACAGACGCCTAATGGCTCCTAGACTTGGACCGTCCCTTGACATCCCATCATTAATGGGGGCCAAGGGAGCTGATGGAAAGACACCTTATCAAACTGCTCAGTAGATATTCTATGCATTACATTCTCTTAGCTAAATTCCGCTATGCAAGTGCAGTGCCAGTGTGATCAATAACTTTGAGAGTGAGGGAGCTGCATTGACAGTATTAGAGGATTTCAAAAACACAACAAATCTACTGGCCTGGAGAAGTTGATGCTGTACGCAGATTATACTTTATATTTTACAGTATAGTAAGTTTTACAGTGCATTAAGATGAATACTAATACTAAATGCTGATTGGTTTTGCTCAAGGCTCTTTTATGTAAAGTAAATGAAAGCATTTTTAATGTGGGATCTCTGCATTATTATTCAATGCAGTAAATAACAAGCATTAAATGTTGTGGTTAATGCTCTGCTGATAGTTGTTGGGGTTATGTTAATGTAGGCCTACAATATTGGCATTATGAAATACAGCATATAGATACACTCTGACTGTTTGAGTGGTCATATTCAGCATCTGCATTTCCCCCTGCTGCATATATGAATACATATTTTGTCCTCCCTAGATTTAAGATGTCCACTGCTTAGACTCTTCATCAGAACAAATTCTGTCAAATGAATGACAGCTATCTTACATTTTAGTATTCTCACCCTCCCTGAAGACACGGGGCTGAATCAAAGACGCAAGCTGTCTTTAACAAGGTGCATTCCCTGCAGTGCCTCCCTGGGGATCACGGCTGGAAGGCACACAGACCAAAGTCATGAAGAGTGATGATCTGAGGGGAAGATGACAGTCTACCACAGGGAGAATTTGCATCTGTTTATTTGCCTCGGCAGTATTATTGTGTTTGAGGAAGCTCCATTTTGTGCCACGGATCATTATTTGAATAAGCAATTCGGAGCAACAATGGGGTACTATCCAAACTACTTTTTGAAGACCACATTATGTGTTCTGTTGTGTTTTGCTAGTTGATGGTGATGATTAGGTGAACACAAAACAAATGGGTTGCTTTATTTTTGATGCCTCATACATTGTACAACTGTTCATAATGAAGGACATCTGATCTTAAAGAGGTTCAGGAAATTTGATGCATTTTTGTTGATTACCAATGCCTCAGAAAAAGAGGTCTTGGTGGTGCAAGTGTGGGTTCTTAATGTGCCGTGTTTTGAACCATCTTGCTGATCAGCTGTGCTCTGAATAGCAAGAGGTTTTGTCAGGAAAAAATGTAAGGTCTCAGTTAAAGTTCACCAACACATTGCAATGCCATTCAAAAAGAGTAATGATCAATTACTAACAACAGTGAAACATTAGGCATCCATTCTTCTATGCACACTCTCTACTAGCATAGTAAACTTGAAATTGGTTTCTTATGGCACTGGCAAAACAACTTAATGAGAATTTTATATACAGCAAATGTTTATCTTTCCTGACTCAGGATTTGAATGTCTGCAGGGTTTGCAAGTCGGCTGGCACCAACACAGACACATACTCCACAAGCTTCAGATAATGATTTGATAAGGCAAACACGAAAGTAAACATTTATCGAAAAAGAAATGCATCAGATCAGACATTTGCTGGTTGTGAGTCCCTACTTGTGCTTTGGATGTCACCATCCCAGGAGCAGGGAGGAGTATTTAACAGCAGAGCGGGTGCTGAGTCAGTAGATGCATCAGGCCAAGGCTGTCCTGGTAATATCAGACATTGGATCTATCATTCTGAACTCTGGATGTAAATCCATGTAGTTGAATAACCCTTTTAATGGACTTGGCACGCTCCTACCGTGAACCAATAGCACTTCTTTTTAAGAAGATCCTACGCAGTGCTGAGAGCCCTTTTTTCAGTGTGAGGCTTTGGCATGTATTGATTGCTAAGCTGTGTCTATCAGTGTAGATCACAGGAAACGCAATGGGCTTGAAATGCCTGTGTGCCTTTGCTGATGTCATGAGCAATTTGCATATACTGTATAAAGTGTAATGATTTCACTCTGTTATTAAATTAAACTGCTGTTCCATTACTGTCACCATCTTTGAGCATCTATAGCTGCCGATAAAATGGATAGGGAATTCCCTGGTGATGTCTGTGGTTGTCTTGGCTATCTAAGGAAGTAGGATAAATGTTTGTTTATCATTAGTATGCTCTAAGCCACTCTTCAGGCCTACAGGAGTATTTTTTTTAAAGGTAGTGTACTTCACCTCTGTTCAAAAGATTAAAATGCACCCAAAATGACAGACAAGTCTTACAAAATATGGCTGTCACTGTCAGACATAATGATGAATGTTCCAGAGAGAGGCGATCAGCTGTGAACGCCAAGGGATCTCTGTCTGTATTACAGACAGTTACACAAGGCAACGTCTCATTTGATATATCTTGTTCATTTGTTGAACTTTTACAAGCATTCATTATCAGGTGCCGCAGAACACATGCATATTGATATAGTGGCTAGGCTATTAAAACCAACATCGAGCGTCTTCATAAATAATGTATCGAGGCAGAGGAAGCATGGAGGCTATGTAATTTGTCTCTAATCTCAATGTGTGAAATGGAAAACAAAGCTGCTGTTTCGCCCGCCACCCTCCCCAATCTCGCCTTCCAGTTTGCCTCAGATAGCAACCCCATAGGACTTTGTTTTGTTGAGACCTCCACTTTTTTTTGTTCCGTTCACCGCAGGCTGTGTGGCGTTAAAGTTATTATGAAAATCTGAAGGATTGTTGCTCATGCAAAAGGGCTTGGCCATTATGACTGTTGTTGTCAGATGCACGACAGCACAAGAAACAATGACGCAAATAGCTTTAGAACAACAAGCAGAACAGAGCTGAAACATTTGTCATTGTTCAACCTTACAAAATACCAAATGTGTCATGTCTGCAGTTGATTCCACAGTCTGTGTTGAAACACACACGAGACAGACAGGCTAGAGCAAAGATAATTTTCCTTCGTATCATGGATGACTTGACATTTGACAAGCAGAAAATGGTCTTCACGTGTCTCGGGCAAAAGTGGGGGAGACAACAGGCAGTACCATATTGCTTGCCTGTTTAGTCCTTTTTGACACAATGTTCAGGGAACGACATCACCAGAAAATTGCTACCTTTATGGCCTGAATGGGCCATGGGTGGCATCCCATTTTGTTTGTCTTGCTCCAACCTCATACATTGGAGAGAAATACACTGTTTGTCCACCAAATACTTACATATGCATCTGAATCATGCAAAGCACACATCTGGGAGGAACCGTGCATAAGAAGTATGGTAAACAAATCAATATTTTTGTAAACAAACTGTGAAACAGAAAGGAGATCTTAACAAACAGTTGGAGGCTAGGATATGGTTTATCAAGGAATATGATTAAAATAATGAAAATGTAAATCTTATGCTAAGACTGAGTAGATGGAGCGAGCACCGCCTATTTCTGTGACTTTATGTCTACATATTCTGGATTATATCCTCTTTTTTTTCCTGAAAGGGACATATTGGAGCATAATATGTGTCAGAAGGCACAGCTGCTGTAAATCCCATGTTCATGCTTTAAAGCTAGAGGGAGATGAGAGGAAGAGAGAGAGAGAGATGGGTTAAAGAATGGGAGTGAGAAGTGGGGGTTGTGACAGTGAAAAGACAGCAAGCATCATAACCACACATACAAACATGAAGAGTGTGACAATGACAGGGAGACACACACACACACAGAGAGAGAGAGAAAGAGAGAGAGAGAGAGAGAGAGAGAGAGAGGTAGAGAGGAGAGAGAGAGAGAGAGAGAGAGAGAGGTAGAGAGAGAGAGAGAGCAGAAGGAGGAGGAAAGGTGTGTAACCTGACAGATGAAATGTCTCAGATGCATCTGCAGGGGATTGCTTTCCTTGTGCATCCCTGTGCGTCCTCTCCACAATCTATCACCGTGGCTTGTGCTAATTACCACACAGACGCTACAGCCCACTGGAGGAGGGAGCGGGTACTTGTCAAGAGCATACATCACCTGTTTGGACATCAGTTAGACCTCACCTCCCACTGCTCCCTGGCCCTGTCCAGCATGGTCAGCTATCGGACTGTCCAACAGGGGGAAAGGGAGGAAACCCTCCCCCTGCTGCCTGCTTGACAACACCATGCTTCACAGGAACACGACAACATGTGTGAGTTGAGTAAGGTTTGAAAACTGAGCATTTAATCTCTATTCGGCTATTATGTTAATTCAACAAGGAGCATAAACATCACTTCATTGTGATTTACATGCAAGCTTTAAATGCAGAAATCCACTCCACTGCAACTATCTTTTAGGAAGAGATTAACTTCTGACTGGTGATCAATCAGGCATCTCACTTACATTTAATTAAGATTTCATCAAAACAACTCATTATGTCACCTAACACTAAAACAGCAGAGGGAGCTGGAGCCGTTGTACAGCTACAGTAGCTGCTGCCATGGCTTTCATCCCGCTAATGTGGGAGCAGTGGCCAGAGTGAAATCAAAGTCGGGAGCTGGCGTGGAGCTGCTCTTAATTACCTTTGAGAGGGGGCCCCACACTGAGCGAGGCTAACCCTGCGTTGACCTCGAGTGACCTCAGCCACCACTCTGTAATCTGGAAGCAGGTTGGTGGGATTGAAGGGCTTGACTTCGGCGTGCGTGGGCACTACAGGGAGAGAGTGACAGACAGACAGACAGCTCTGTGTGACCTTGAGAAGAGCGAGATTCATGCCAACCTCTGGCAGCACAGCTTGAAGAGGAACAGGAACGTCAGACTGCATTCATGAAGGATAGAGGGGAGTAGAGGGGGGCTGTGAGAGAGGGAGAGAGAGGGAGAAAGAGAGAGAGAGAAAGAGAGAGATGTCAAGTGTGTGAGAGAGAGAGGAGAGAGAGGAGAATGATCAGAAAGAAAAATGAAGAGAAATGAATAACTAACTATGCAGAAGGTTGCCATAGAATTTTATAATCCTGAAATTCTGCATTTTACATGCTTGACATCTGCCTAAAAGCAGTGATGAAGAATATTCATTGGTATGGTAATTCCACAGATCTGTTGCTTTTAATTTGCATTTAGTAGGCAGTATTACCCTACGTCAGCTCACGGTGTGGTTAATGAATACATAGGTGTGCTTTGGGAGTTAAAGCTATACAGTCTGACCTTGGATTATTAGTGATATACTCCATAAAGTGGACTGCAGAACCTTTCAGCAGCTTCCTAAAACTTTGGAATAACAACAATAAAAGAAGGTATTTGTGACTGTAATAAAGTTGCCCTTCCCTCTCCCTTGAAGAGTCCCAGAGGAGCAAGACCAATAAAGTCTGTCCAATTCTGACCCATGAGAGGATTCGTTTATGTCCGTTTCTTCCACACTTCCTCAGTCTTCTCTTGAAGACATCCAGCTCACACAGACACAGTCTCCGTGAAAAACAACTTTAACATAAAAGCAACAGTCGACCTCACTATATCTCCTTGATACCTTGAACCTGACAGAGGATCGCTCCAGAGGCAGGCTTTCAAAGAGGAAAAAAAAAAAAGCAATACCTTCCGGTTGTCTCTTGCTGTCAGGTCAATGTCAAGAGACATTTCATTAGCTTAATTTTCACATCTCAGGTCTGACATGCTACTTCACAAAATGACAGATTGGTACAGGGCTTTGAGAAGACCCCCCCCCCACACACACACACACACAAAACATCCACCACAAGAAAAGCTTGACAGTGTGATGGAGATGGACAAGGGTACTTTTGAAACCTTAATATTTGTGATAGCAAAGGCGACATAAAGTAAACATGTCAAACAAATCAAACATGTTTTCCTTGCATTGACATGTGCCTTTAGTTGAGCCTGCTGGCGATGCATCAGACCTATTTGTTTTAGTGAACTGAAATAGAGAGAGCTTACCACACCCCCTACTGGACAAAGAGGAAACCGCCTTATAAGCAAAGGCTGGTGCTGGAAACTATACCACAGTAAAATGTCCTTGTTGTAAGTCTGATGTAAACAAACAATTTTTTTCTTTACATTAAAGTTGTAAAGAATAATCTGTAATATTTTGAGGACATGTCCATAATAGTTGTATCATGTCCATAGGCTACTTCACACAATGGAATGTGTTTAAAACCAAAAACCTCTCTGTTTATATCAGACAGGTGAAGAAACAAATAGTTTGGCCAAAATGCACTCATAAACACACAGAGAGAGAGAGAGAGAAGAGAGAGAAAGAGAGAGATATTCACATCTGGGGTCCAGTTTTGTTCTATCACCTTAAAGCGATGGTTCGGAGTAATTTCACTCTAGGGTCCTTTGCACCATGACCCCGAGCCAAACACCCTCCCAGAACTTGTTTTCCCTTGGTCGAACCCTGGTCGAGTAGTGCTGTCAGAAACGAATTACTTTCTGCAGGCCTAATGGAACCAACTTAGTATCTCGTAAATTACCCCACTAATAATTCCCAGAATGGTATGAAACTTCTACAGTAGTACAACTATGTTCTTTGCTCATAAAATTACTCCGAACTCCGAATCGCTCTAAGTCCAATGGTGCCGACCGTCCCTTTTTCCAGCAGCACAGTTATGAGTTCATTTTCAGAGTCTGTCTGTACACAGACTTCCCACAACAACTATTTCAGAGACTTATACTGCAGTTTGCATTGTGCTGACGTTCCAGACACAATTGTAATACAAAATCTGTGAGTTTCTCCTACTTAGACTATACATAGTGGTTGTTTACTGTAACGAAGAGCTCCAAGGAGGTGATACTTTAATAATCACTTTCTGTCTTACTGAACTAGGTGCACAAGAATGTGATATACCAGTCTTGTCCAGTTGGTCAGGGACAAAACATGGAAAGAGGACATATAGGCTGCTCTTGTGTACCCTTGCATGTTTGTACTGCACTTTTTGAAAGGAAGAACACCAGTAGTGTCCATGAATGAAAGGACACAGATGAAAGCATCACAGCTAAAGCTTTAGAATGCCTCATTCAAGTGACAGATAAAGAAATACTCACTGATAGCCTACTAAGGCCACTTGATAACAGCTTAATATGGCAAAAACCAAGCAGCCCAAGCTACTATAGTATGTAATCCATGCATTAACACACCTGTGACCAAAATTGTTAGTGATATAGGCTACAGACCTGTAGGTGGCAGTCACGCCTTTAAAATAATGGCACTCCTCACCTTGATATTTTTCGTCTTCCAACAACAGTGTGGAGAATTCTGTTGTGGCTGCCAAACGGTTGTAACCGGCTTGTAACGGGTTTATGTTAAAGATCCCACAATATCAGTGAGATGATATGCACAATTGGTAAAGTTATACAGATTTGAATACACATGATTTGAATTTGATTTGAATACATGACCTGGTTAACAGCCAAAGGCTGCAGATGTTTAGAACGGCCACTTATTTTAGCCTATCTCACCAAATGTAACATATAAGTGTGGCTTTATTCCAACGGAAATACCACCAAATGTGGTTTGTATTAGGTTTAGGATTTTCGTCTGTATTTCGTCTGTATTTGCGCCTGTTAGGAGTGGGAGGTTCTTGCCATCCTGTGTCTGGACAGTTGGAGGGACTGGGGTTCTGAGAGAGCGAGATAAATCATTTCGCATAGTTAACAATGGTAACGCTCGATTTCATACAATTCGATTCAACTCGATTTCATACAATTACATACAGCCATATAGCCTATGCGATACTTTGCCAAAACTGAAATAAAACTTTTTAGAGGTGGTTTATTCAAGCATAGAATTCTCTCTCTCTCTCTATCTCTCTCTCTCTATATATATATATATATATATGTGTGTGTGTGTGTGTGTGTGTGCGCGCGCGCGTTAAGGGTGGGAGTGAAAGTTTGTGAATTTCTTTCTGTTTTCGTCCATCTCATTGGTTGAGCGTTTTCAGTCAACTTTTTTTCACAAGTTCTGTTTATAAAACTACTGACAATGAGTAAGATCACAATTTTCACCAACTTGGTGCTCCATCAAATGGGATTACATTTTCTGATAGTTTTCCACACTGCTCTAACTTCTGACCTACAGACGGTTATTAATAGCGGGGTAGTGGAATTACTAGTAAGCTACCTGATAGATTGACGAGTGACCTTTAAAATAGAATTTTAATTTCAAGAGTGAATTATCACACCCTGTTTTTGGCTCTGGAAGATAGTCGTGAGTTGCATTCGAAACATTTACACCATGGCAAACGCCTGTTTGCAGTTAAGCGGTTTTATGGTTAGCTGCATTGGATGGATTGGAATCATAATCGCCACAGCCACAAACGACTGGGTGGTGACTTGTAAATATGGAATGAATACCTGCAAAAAGATGGATGAGTTGGGGGCTAAAGGTTTATGGGCAGACTGTGTGATTTCTACTGCGCTGTATCACTGCGTCTCTTTAACCCAGATTTTGGATTTACCAGGTAAGTCAGCTAAAATATTAGTGTTAGTGTTAGAAAAAAAAAAAACAGCATAGGCATACGCATTAACGAATGTTTTCCAGTTGCTAAATATGACTATGCTCACTCCTATGGATAATTCCATGCAGTCTATTGTATCACACTGATTCACCTGCATGCCTTATTTCAGTAGGCTAGGCTAATATGTATATAGGCTTATCGCGCAATGATTTCTTATGGATAACTTAACTGTAAGTAAAATAGTAGGCGCGTGTTTCTTGCTATAGTTCCTGCGTCCACTGTCAATTTACAGCTCCATTAATTAACCCAAGGTCTGTTTACCTCCGCAGCTTATATTCAGACGTCTCGTGCCCTGATGATCACTGCATCGATCCTCGGTTTGCCCGCCGTGGCGCTCGTGTTGTGCTCAATGCCGTGCATCAACTTGGGAAATGAGCCGGAGAGCGCTAAAAATAAACGGTCTGTGCTCGGCGGGATACTCATCCTGATAATAGGTGAGGAAGCACTGGAGCAGTTATTTTGTTGTTGTGTGTCTGTAGGCCTATTTTGTTTATACACATAGTCGCATAAGCACTTTTGAAATGCTATGAAGCCAAATAAAATGGGAGTTTAAACATGTTATTGGGTGGAGTATAGGCTAGTTAAGTGTACTCTGGCTTGGAAAAAGTACAGTGGTCCCCGCCTGTTTTATTTCCTCCCCTCGGGAATTTAGTACCATGACATGTCTGAATTTCCCTTCTCATCTGGCTGCTATATCAAAATTGCGAAATTTACCAGTAGACAATAGCCCGGTAGGCTACTGTCTAAATTTAAAGTCTGAAGGCACCAGTTTTGCATAAAGGTGAATACAGTTGAATTACATCAACTTCATTTTTTACTCAGAATAATCTGATTTGAGTAAGATGAGACAACTTTTAACATGCCTGTTGTTATCATCGGTACATGCAGTTGTGCAATTGATCAGCTCAATGTTATGGTAAAGATTAGAGGTATTTAACTCCATCTCACCAAAAACAATGGAATTCTGTTCAAGGATCAGTTATTCTCTATGATTAATAGATCATGTCATACTGAGGGGTCATACTCAGAACATGTCAAATATAATAGTTATATCTAGTGCACCCTTCAGGACAACCGGTTGCACAAATGTGGAATGAACAATGAGAACCAAACCCAAATGAGAAACCTTTCATTTTCTAAATCACAGTTGTTTTTACTAGTGCATTCTGGGTAAATGTGCTCAAATGTGTAAGTGTAAATAAGTTGTCTTTATTTGATTAACTTAATTCATGCTGTGACATTGTGAGTTGATGGCACTTTTAAAAATCAATGCAAACTGTGGCCATAGGGCTGAAGTGTAAAGGCATGTGCATGCTTTAGTTCTGAGAATTACAACTTATATAGTCCTAATGTAGGGATGAAGTAGATATATGAAGTGAATGAAACTTTCAAGACAATTTTTCAAGTAGTGAACATGTGCTTTAAATCATCTTATGTCTTCGCAGCCATGTGTGGGATTGTCTCAACTGTGTGGTTTCCAATCGGTGTCCATCGCGAGCAAGGTCTCATGTCCTTTGGCTTCTCCCTCTACGCCGGTTGGGTGGGCGCTGCCTTCTGTTTTCTGGGGGGCTGCCTGATCACCTGCTGCAGCATGGAAAGCCCCGCCCCGTACGCCGACAACAACCGTTTCTACTACTCCAAACAGGGACCCAACACCATTCCACCCTCCACCAATCATGCCAAAAGTGCTCATGTGTGAACGGGCCTTGCAACACATTACCGAGGACTGGAAAGACCCTATGTGCCTCATTGTTCCTTCTCTGTCGCGATTACCACTGAAATGCCCGGTCACCATGGGGCAATTGGACGCTTATTTGGCAAGGAGGGACTTTTTGTGTGATAGACTAGAGCGCTTTCTCATGTCAGGTGCTTGTGTGGCAGAGCGAGGCAGAGACTCAACCTGATGTTACATAACAAACCCCAGCTCCCTGCCAGCACAAGTGCAGCACTGCTGTCCACAGTGAACAAAGGGGACATGATTTTAAAGATGTTTTATTTTATTTGTGGTTATGCTTTATGCAAATTGCAAAAATGTTCCTTTACCTTTAGCTACCAGAATACGGAAGCCCAGTGGTGTGACTGCAAGATACTTTTTTGTGCATAGAGATAATGTATGCTTGTTTTCCTAAAGTGTATGCTCATTTACTAAATTGTACACTCATTTTACTAAATTCTGTTTTCATTTTACATGAGTAAAACTCATTTTACATTGTGCGCTCAATTTCGTAAATCCTGTGCTCGTTTTCTATATAGTGCACTCATTTTACTAAATTGTGGACTCCTTTGCTAAATTGTGTGCTCATTTTACTAAATTGTGTCTCATTCAAATTTGTGGCAGGATTTAATAAAACGAGTGCACTATGTAGTAAAGCGAGTGCACAATATACTAAATTGTGCGCACAATCTAGGAAAATGAGAGCACAATTTAGTAAAACAAACACATAATTTAGTAAAACAAGCGTTCTCTCGATATACAAAAATATATTGCACTGACACCAACGACACAGGCTCTGTAAAGGAAGTAGCATTATTGTTATAGTCTGCATTTTAAATAAATGAAAAGTCAAAATAAAACTAACACAAATCATTTGAAATGTAAGCTAGTTTCCACTTAAATGGGGAACAGAATAGGCTACTTACCTGTCTTTTGAACCAAGATGAATGGTGAATAGACATATGTAACCTCTTTAACATTTTCTATTATATCTACACCAAAGTAGTTTGTGATTTTCTTTATTTATTGCAACATTTGTATCAATTTGTATTTTTTTATTTTTAATAAACAATGTCTTTCACACTCAGATGCCTTTCTGTGTTTATGCAGTTTTGAAAAACTATATCCGCAAAATAGTATCTAGTTTTAATCCATTCTGCAGGAGTTATCTTCTTAATGTCAAGTTTCCACTACCTATCAGTGCAAAAATGACTTATGACTATCTTCCACAACAATGCTGACTGGATGAAGTAAAATTACAAAATACCAAAATGTCCTTCCTGAATATGAACCAGGTTCAACATCCACATTTAAAGGATGTTTTCCTCAACTGGGTTGAAGCAGGTTACATTATATTTCTCCTAATGGCATCAAAGGATCTTAAAGTGTTGACTTTTCCTTCAGTAACTAATTACTGTGTGTGCTTAAGGAATTGATCTCTCTCACACCTGACGAGGTGATCCTACTGACATCGATGAGCCTTGGAATGAATGGTATGTAGACAGGTTTATTGGCATTTCACTGCAAGACAGCTTCCCATCTAAATGCCCTCCTTGTGGACCCGGCCTGTAGACAGGACTTGTCAATGTGCATGCCATACCATGTGATGTCACACTAGATAGCCTATATTCCACTATTTACTCACCCTGGTCATCTGCATAGGAGGAGATGGAGTTAGTCATCGTGACAAGCACGAGGATAACACTGGACATTCCTCTCCAGAAGTCTCTGTTAAATATATTCACCAGGAGTTAAGCACTGCCAGATATTCAGTGGTAATGTTGTGGTGTCCTTTAGCTATAGCTGTTGTTATGGTCGTATGACTCCCAAAGTCTGAAAAGCAATTCCATGTTAGTTCAGCAGTTGCATAGCAGTCAGCCAGTTTGATCGGTGTACACCCAGTGGGTGGATGCAGTGAGTTCTAATTACAGTCTGGCTAAAACTCACTCAAATGCATCACATAACAATATCAAGGCTCACTTTAAATTAAATATATGATTATAGAAGACAATTATGTAAAGTAGCACGGAAAATTCATGGGGCAAGGCTTGGCGACACAACACCTCCGTCTAGTACAGCCTGTGCCACACACACAGCTGGACACTATAGTTCCTGGTGAGAATCAGGAAGTGTGTGGAAAAAATGTGCTGATATGAGCTGTGCCTCCACACTGTACCTACAGCGATTAGAGGAATGAGATGTCCCGTAGTCAGCTTCATCAGCACACATACCATGAAAAAGGAATTCCAACAGTGGGATTACAGTGTCGACGTAGGAATCTTTAGCTACATAGTGGTTAGGTGTAAAACCTACACTGAACCTTTCTAACCGGCAGCAAGTTAGGGTTTTACATATCAACAGTAATACTCCCATCTTTGTGTACATGGTTGTGTGTCCCTCTACATTTCAAGTCTTTGCATTTACTCAGTCCATGCTGGGAAAAAACTGTCACAGTGTCTTAAATACGCTATAGAAACAACCTCTGAAACTAATATAGCTTATTCATTATTAAAAATGACCTCAGGGAACCAGTACAGACAAGGGCTAACATAAAATTTCAGGTTATGGGGAAAGACCAACAATTAGATTCTGGTGGTAGAAGTCAAGGTTACAGTCTGAGGATGGGACATTTACAATGCTAACATCTTTGTGTCGTCAAAAAAGTTCGTTTTTGGTCATGGCGAACAAAATTAATTATTAAAGTGCCTAAAACTGTATTGCTGCATAGGGGGGAAAAAAGTTTAACCCACAGGGTCATCTCTACCTACTATTTTCTTTATGTTCTATAAATCTACTTTTCAAGTTTGTGTAAATATCTGTTTCATTAAGCACCATATTCTGGCATATGTATACATAGAGCTACAATATGTACACACATACACACAAAGCTGCCATAAGGGTCTCACGGCATGGCATAGATTCAGGTAGCAGCTCCATTGGACTGAGAACAGCAATGGAGGCTGAATGTAGTCTTATGAAGCATTCATAAGCCCCACATTAGTGAACTCCCCCTTAAGATACACATGTTCGTCCAGAGCTGTCCAGTGTCACTAGTGTCATATTGAGGCCATAGACTGCACACAGCACATCTGCATGGCTCAAATGTAACAATATGTTTTGCCAAAACCATATTGTAACAATATGCTAAAAATGTAACAATATGTTTTGTCAAAACCATACTGTTGTCCACCAGCATGGATCAACTCCACTGCAATGAATGATGACAATGGTGTTGTACTATCAGGACTACATGGACACCATCCCTCTGCAAAGCTAAAGGCGCCCCCATTCTCAGTATGCTTGTGTTTCCCTTTGAGACCAAGCTCCACTCGTAGAGCTCCAGTGATGTTGACGCTGCTCAATCGGTCCACCCCACAGGAAGTGACCGATGCTAAGTTAAATAATCTGCTCATGTGGAACTCTAACGGCTGGTGTTGTTTCACCATCTTTAAACAAATGTAAAGCAAGAAACCACTCTATACCGTATCTGCAATAAATAACTTTCATTCTTGAATGGAAGCAGTATCAACAAATCATTACACAGTGCACCAAGGGTAGCAAAAACCACAAATGGAAGAAACAGTTAGAAAAAAAATCATAAAACCAGGAACACATTTAAACTTCATACCAAAACATACAGCAAAAACAAACATCAACTTTGCAAGGGAAGCCAATCTCAACATTTCCTGGACAAGATCAAATAAACGGCAATGGCAAGATAGGTCTACACAGTACAACACAGTACCATTTCAGAGACAAAAGAAACAAATAGCAGCTGACTTTAAAAGCAGTTGTGACAACATTTGTTGTTCCTCTCTTGTTTTAAAATAGAATTGTAATAAAATAGGTATTTGCTTTTAAGTATATCATTTATTTAATGTGACCTATTCCTGTTTGTCCCTAATGTTCCCTATGTGTCCTACTGTTCTAGAACCTACCATAAACAAACACTCTTTGACTAATAAAAGGAAAAGGGAATATCAACTGAGTCTCTTCGCTCTAGAAAGACACTGTAAGAAATGTATGCTCTCACGGCTCTTCTCTGGGGATTATGCTTGTCTGAGGCATGTGCCACACTTAAAAAGACAACTTGCTTGGTAAGTCAGAAACACTACACTGCAGGACTTTTAAAACTATTGTAGATAACAGCCTTAAAAAAACACTAGTGTCAGAGACCTCATGCCTACCCAGATGTTTTGAAAGGCTAATCTTATCACATGCCAACTCTGATGGCCACTTTTTTTTTTTTTCGATTGCAGTTAACACACACCACAGTGCAGACTTTGGCTTGCTCTGTTTGGACACCCTCCTCCAACAAAAAAAAAGAATCTACAATGCTGCTACATTTAGAAGAGTTGTATGTTGTCTCATTGTGGTAATCACACATGCAATACTCAGCGACACGGTTACTCTTGGCCCTGTGCACCTGAACATGCTACACATTCAACACGACACATCGGAAGGTAGTCACACCAAAAATACCAAGGCAACAGTACTGTACCCACGAGGTCCCAGCAAATGGAAATCTTCGGTAGAGAGCGAGCGCAAAAACAGCGAGAAAATGCTTCAGAAAACACGCGCACCATCTTTTGTATTCTTTTCATAATGGTGACATTTTCTATTCTCATACAATGCTTGTGGCATGACTCAGAACTTGGAGGGAGTGTCAGATTTAGACTCATACACTGAGGTCTGGCAGACACAAGCATGTTTACACCACACTAGCGGGGTCAGGGGTTACGGCGGTCATGGACAGCGGTATTGGAGATGCCAGAGCAGTGCAGTGCAGATTGTGTCAATGTACAATAAGGCCATCTTTGGCAGGGCTGATTCTCTCATGCAGAAAGTGGCCATCAGACGTGTTTAAGGACGCTTGGAGCTACGCTTGGTCCTATTTATAGGGAGACTCTCCTCCGAGTGACAGACACCAGAGAGAGACAGAGAGAGAGAAAAAGTGAGAGATGTGGAAGAGTGGACGAGAGAGAGAGGGAGAGATGGGGGGACAGAGATTGAGAGAAAGAGAGAGAGAGAGAAAGAGAGAGAGGTGGGGGTGGGGGGTAGAGAGAAAGACAGAGTGGAAGACAGAAAGGAAGGAGCCTGGTGACTCCCGGGTCAAAGACGAAGCACACGGCAGAGAAGCATTCCTTCCCCCTCCCCTTCCTATGCGCTCTCAACATGTCTCTCATGCACCCTGTCTGCTTTTGGCCCTCACTCTCGGGGTGGGAAGCCCACAAACCATACCAGAGCGCTGGACACACAGAGAGGCCTGCTTGCAAGGATGTGTGTGTGTGTGTGTGTGGGGTGGAGTCACAGACATGGATGGCAAGCTGCTGAATTGAGATGGGTGGACAATGTGATGACCCAAAGGCTGTCTGTCAACATAACAGCCTGGCCTATACATAGATAAACAAACATACATACAAATAAACAAATAAATGCATAAAATCACTTTTACATGCATCCCCCTGCCCTGACAAGATTCTTCATATCAACAAGCCCCAGACACAGACACCGAAACGCATGGACATCATGGCAACCATAGTTAAAGCACACACTGACAGATGAAGGCACTATTGCAAGCGACTGCAAGTCCAATCAATATTTGTGGCAACTCATTGGTGATAAATCTCCACCAACCACACCTCTTGGGCTAGAGGCTAGCAGGAGAAGCAGTGAAGTAAAACGTGCCATCCACTCTCACCCCCGAACAGTCCATAGTGGACCCCGCCATCATATCGCTGTCTGATACCCAACTTAAACTCAGCTTATCTATGTTCCTGTTTATATCCCATGTTATGATTTTTTTGGCCAACAAAAATAAGGTATATTTATTACAAAAATAATTACAGCGTCTTATAAGTTACGAATTCAGAACCAAGAGGTATACGTAATGAGGGGTCAGGTAATACAATTTGTGGAATCTCAGCTTTTCTTTCTATGACTGGTTAATAAAAAAAAAGCTTCCTTCCTGTCCTTGGCAGATTAAAAGATTGCCTCTGCAGTCAGAGGATCCCCTGACCTAGATACAAGAAAATGGTTCAGGCTTCAAAAACCGCCCACTTCCTGTCAGTCAAAAGCAGCTGTGTCATGAACATGTGTTTAATGGCAAATTGTTCTATTTTTTGGGTTGTGACTTGAACCAAGTGATGTAGCTCTTTCACACATAATGAATGCAAGGCTTGCTTGGGATGGCCAGAGCATCTGAAACAATGAGCATGCGTGGGCTAAAGTGTTGACGCAAAATTTAAAACTACGGCCTTGAGGAAAAAAAAAATGGTGGAGCATTTGTTTTGAAGTGGGAAGGTTGCTGCAATGGTAAGGTTAAACCAGCTGATATGTACCACTGAGTCCACTCTACTCTGCCTACTTCCCAGCAACGACAGATAAGAGGATGGCATGACCACAAAATGGAGCTCTCCTGACTCAAAGGAAACCATCTAGCCCAAGGGTTCTAGCCATCATCATCAACATCATCACCATCCACCACATCCTCAGCATCAGCACACACACAAACAGGACAGTAGTCACCCGGGGGTCCATCTCAGTCCAGTGGGTCATCTAAGTCATCGTCCACTGCCAGGCCCTCAAACGCCAGGCCGGGGGGGCTTTTGCTTTTGGCTTTGCTGCTGTGGGGGGAGGGGGAGGTCCTGCGGCGGTCCAGGGAGTTGACCGAGGGCTTGGCCGGGGGCTCGGGCGGACTCGGGCCCTGGCCCTGGTGCTGCTTGGTGCCGGAGGTGTCCTGGGGCTCGCCCCAGCTGTCCTCTGGGGGGTAGAAGTTGTCGGCGAAGCCTTCATCGACGCCCACGTCGTAGCGCTGGTAGGTGCTGGCGTGCGCCTCCTCCTCGCGTGCCGTGATCTCCAGGGTGCTGTTCCACATGCCGTAGCCAAAGTAGATCAGCACACCTGCAGGGGAGCAGGGACACGCACACACATACACACCGCACACACACACATACACACCGCACACGTACACAAGCACACATATACACATGCACGCACATGCACGCACACACACACACACACACACACACACACACACACACACACACACACACACACACACACACCAACGTACACAACAACACATGGACACCCCCACACACACACACACACACACACCCACACACACAGTGTGAGAAAGTGAGACAGTGAGATAAAGAGAGAGTTAGAAATTAGAATATATATTCCATGCTTAGTCCAAAAAAAAGTGCATGAATGTTAAGGACTGGAAAGATAATGTGTTCCAGTCCTTTTGTCCTTTTCTTATCAGGAACAGGGAGTGAGAGTGGGAGAACAATGTGCCCTAAGATATGACACAAATTCAATGTGAGAAATGGGCTAAAAAAACATTTTTAGCTTTTCACACACATGCACACACACTTACACAAACAACAGAGACACATGCAAACACAGACACAGACACACTCAGAGACTTCCCTCCTATCTACAGTGTCCCGTGCCACAGTCACATTCCCTCAGCCCCAGCTTCCAGTTCCAGCAAGTGCACACACACACACACACACACACACACACACACACACACACACACACACACACACACACACACACACACAGAGACTTCCCTCCTACCTACAGTGTCCTGTGCCGCAGTCACATTCCCTTAGCCCTAGCTTCCAGCAAGTGCACACACACACACACACACACACACACACACACACACACACACACACACACACACAGACTCACCCACAAAACACCAGACGGCGAAGCGTATCCAGGTGATGTCGGAGAGCTTGAGCATGAGGTAAATGTTGACCAGCATGGCCGCGGCGGGGACGAAGGGCACGCAGGGGGCCATGTAGGGCAGACGCTTGGGGTTCTCGGGCTGCTGCAGGATGATGAAGACCAGCAGCATCATGACCACCAGCAGGACCACCAGCAGCAGCACTGCCCACCAGCTGCCCTCTGCGATGCAGTCCGCGCCGAACGTCACCAGCGAGCAGAAGCCGAACATCAGGAAGAAGAGGAGCAGGACGCAGCGCGTGACCGTGCGGCCCGTGGCCACCGTCGGACGGTCCATCTTGCCGGGCAGGCCCAGGCGGATGCGGAGAGTGTAGTAGCGTGGGCCCAGAAGTTTCTTGAGCTTGAGCACGTGCGCGCTGTCCGACTCGTCGGGCTCGATGACCGACGACATGTCCACCGTGCCGTAGTTGGGATGCGCGGCTGTGTAGGCCGACTTGTCCGGCTTGCCGATGAGCATCTCGTTGTCGCCGAGCGAGGGCAGGTTCTTGGCACCACAGGTATTGGTGGCCGGGCCGGAGAACTCATCACCCTCGCTGACCGGCGAGGAGGCGTCCCGCTCGCACTCGGCCAGCACGCCCTCCTTGCGCTTGGTGCTCTCCTCAGACAGGAAGTTGACGAAGCCGTGGATGTCGCTCTCGGGCTGGTAGCGCAGTAGCAGGACGCAGACGGACACCAGCGTGTAGGCCAGCAGTGTGCCGATGGACATCATCTCGATCAAGTCGCGCAGGCTGACCAGCAGCGAGAGCAGTCCAGCCAGGAAGCCCGACACCACGCACGCCAACACCGGCGTCTCTGTGTACGTGTTGACTACAGCCAGGAACCTGTCGACACACACACACACACACACACACACACACACTCGCATGGTAAACACATAATAGCTCCTTATCGGGATTGACAAGTAGGATGACTTTACATTTGTATCCAGTTGTTTAGAGCATTTTACACACACACACACACACACACACACACACACACACACACACACACACACACACACACACACAACACATAAACTATATGCTGTATACCTCCAGTGTTAGAGTTGTTGAACATGGCTGCAGAGCTTGATAAATGACACCCTGGCTAATGAGCCAAGTCAGTCACTGTTTCATATGTGTTTGTTTACTCTGTGGTTATCGTAGGAATGCACACCACAATGCACAAATAATGGGGTGCCACGCAAAGACTGGGAGCTCACTGAGCTGTGCTCCATAATTGAGATTATTGAGTGTCTTCTGCTACTGCAGTACAGGCATTCATAATTATGTCTGAATTACATGTCAACCCTTAAAAATCAATTACAGATGCTAGTGTACATATAATTCAAAACCACACACACACACACACACACACACACAGCAACAAAACAAGTTGTTAACGAGGCAATATCCGTGCGTCACTCCTACTATAAGTACTTTAGCCTGGCTGAACCCAGACAGACCTCACAGCAAATCTGAAAGTGCTCTGCATGCCGGTCTGGAAATGATCCCATTGATGTCTGTTTCTGAATCTCCAAAAGCCCAGGAACATATATTTTAAACAACTGCATTTAAACCTTTCTCTACAAGAAAGATGTTTGCGGCACTTCTGAAAAAAGTAAGGTAAGAGTAAGAGTTTAATGCACAAATTTAAGCTAAATTTCACTGCCGGTTATACCCTTGGGAGTCGTAAAACAGGAAGTTCGGAAACGGCCGCCAATGGGATTCTTTCCAGACAGACCTACAGAGGAAATTCTAATTTTGCTAACAGGTTTGTCTGAGTTCATCCAGGCTATAACTTCACAGAAACACAAAGAAGACAGGTGGGCCGGCTCACTTGAAGAGCAGTCCGTCTCCGGCCATGGCGTAGATGACGCGGGGCATGGGGAAGAGTGACCCAAACAGGCTGACTGTCAGACCAGCGATGGAACCGATGGCCACGATGTACTTGGCCGCCTGGAAGCCGTGCAGAGCGAACATCTCCATGAGTGGTGCGTCTGCGTCGATCTCTGTGTAGGGCACCATCAGGGTCAAGATCACACTCACCTGGGTAGACGAGTGAGAGAGAGGCGAGAGGACTTCTTTGTCTTTGTCTTTGTCAAGCATAGGCCTTGCAAATGTGGGGAACCGTGTGCTATCACAATCTGTGTACGGCACGCTGTTCTTTCCATCACACATGTAAGCATGTCACAGTGAGAGAGCGATAGAATGACGATGCAGTGCAAGAGACGCACATTTCTTCATCTAATCTCATCTACAGTGCCAGATCAGTTGAGAAGTGCCTTTTTGCCTTTCTGTAACTCTATAGAAAACTATACACTCTGTTGATAAGAATGAATGAGACAGAAAAGGAATATATTCATGACAGATAAATGACAGTGTAGATTCATTGTTCTGGCCCTTGCTCCTTGAGATAGATGTCAGCTCTGCTTATCGTGTAATTTTACCCATCGTGCTCTAGACCTGGCAGACTTTTGGGATTAGTATTCAGACAAGCCATGGACCAGACTGAAAAACAGTCTTCAAACAGGAAGAGTCTACAGTGAGCAACACAATGTATACCCTTCAATGAGAACCTGCCTGGTTTAAAAAGAAAGGATGGCTTAAATAGCCAGGAAGCCTTGATGTACAACTGCATTGCAGCACGCAGTGCTATGCTGCGTGCTGCTGTTTAAAGACACCGTACACCACCAAAGATCACTCAAACAGTAGTTAGTGTCAAGCATAATCAGTCTGCAAATATTTACTGTCTGAACCTAACTTCCTCACATGTAGGACTGAGTCTGTCATTTGTAATTGCACTATTGTTTCAACACATATACATGCCACGTTCATCACACACTGATACCCTCACAAGAAAAGAAGAGGTAGACAGATTGTTGCCATGGTGCTTATGCTAATGTAACTACAGGACTTTCTCCCGCACTAATAAAATACTTTAGACAGTGCGGTACATCTACAGGGTTGCTAGCTGGAACTCTCAGATGTGTGAAAAAAAGCAATTATTTGGAATTCACAGCTCCAGCTACACTGAGGACGGATGAGCAGGAGGAGGACCAAATTAGCAATAAAAGGCTAGGATGATGATGATGCAGTGCAATATACAGTATATTTATATTTACACACACACACATACGCACACACATATATACAGTATATATATATATATATATATCTTATAAGACAGTAATAGAGGAGGTGACACACAGAGACACACAGAGAGACGGTGCAGCTGAAAGTGTTGGAGCTGACAGTCTGGCTGAAATGCACTTCCTGTACTGCATCTTTCTGGGCCTCCAGGTGGCTGTGTGGCGTAGGGCTGCAGGCACTGTTATTGATGCCACCTGTCTGATGCTACGCTCAGCCGGCACCCGCCTGCCTGCCTGTGTTCAAGGGGTTGCCATGGCAACAAACCCTATGCTGTCCCAGAGCTGCAGTCTGTCTCTCTCTCTATCTCTCTCTCTCGCGCGCTCTCTCTGTGTGTGTGTGTAGTTAGCTGCCTCATCAGGAATTCACAAGCAGACTCCGAGACCCAAAGCTCCCTGTCAGCTCAGACAGTGTGAGATAGCTACATGAAAACCCTAAACCCTTTGTTTTTTTGAAAGCAAAAAAAATAAAAATGAAGTGGTTATGAAACTTTGGGCATCAATTGGGGCAAGGCAAACACAAGTATGGACAGATCTACTGCTGTCCATTTATAATTCACCACAAGCCACAGGAGGCTTCACACACACGTCACTCTGAAGTATAGAGTACTAGCCAGCACTAGCTCCAATGCAATACAAACATTTCATAACAACTGACAGCGCCAACACCAAAATGTTTCCTGTGACTTGTTATTTCCAACGTGTGTGCGTGTACTCACAGACACGTATGCGGTCAGGCAGGTGACCAGTGAGGCTGTGATGGCGTACGGGATGGACGTGTTGGGGCTTTTGGCTTCCTCTCCTGTGGTGGCGATGATGTCGAACCCGATGAAGGCGTAGAAGCAGGTGGCCGCACCTTGCATGACCTGTGCACAGACCACAGAGGATAAATCCATGAAGACACATTTTAGCAAGTTCTGACCAGCTAGAACTTTTTACCAGCATAATTTACATTATACACCAGTTGGTTGAACAATTTCGGATTGGATGAGAGGCATTTCACGAGTGGTGATATCTCAGGACATCCCCAATTGGACTCTTCACCGTCAGTTATACAATATAGTAGTAATAGACAAATACAATTTAGCAAGTCTTCAATAGCTACAATTTCTTTAGGGTATAACAGAATTTACAAAACTGAATACCAAACAATTCAATCCAGTTTCCGTCTCTAGAACATCCACAAAATGACTGAAAAAGAGGCATCACAAGCAAGAGAGCAACTTCCAGAGAACAGGAACTATTCTGAAATGAACATTCACATCTTCTGATGGCTTCACACTGGCCAGCTGGAGAATAAGGCCATCCTTAAAAATATTTTTGTTTGCCGTAACCCGACCGACCCTGTCAATTTAGAACCGACCCAAATATTTATTTTTTTCCCCTTTTAGTCCGACCGACTTGCCGGTTGTAAACTTGCGTTAATACCGACCGATTGTTTTTTTTTACTCTAAACAACCAATACAAATGCAATAAAATAATATTTCTTTTAGTAGGCCCAAGTATTGTGAATATAAATTGCCTACATGCAAACGTGGCTCACTTAAAAAAAAAACCTGTTGCGTCATCTCTACACCATTGGTTTTACGCATGTCACACTATGGCCTACGCTTCGTTTCATTCACACAAACTGATAACGCTTTTACTTGGCACGAAGTTCTGGAAGAACTGTGGCCAGATCTTTTCTCATCCCTTCTCCCCCTAGTCTAACGGTGACCGTGTCGGAGTATTGAAATTGGTTGTGGTCTATTCAGCATTTCTCAAAATATGGGTCCGCAACATGGAGACTGCTGGTCCGCGGAGTCGTGGAGTGAAATTAGGCCCGGTGCTTCATCTGATAATTTGCTGCACAGTTGATCAAGAAACCGCGGATCGACGAAAAAAAAAAAAAAGAAAACAAACGTTTCTGCTATCGATGTCATTAAACATGGAGCCCTACAATTAAGTGGTGGTATGAGCATTCATTCAATGCGCGTCTGCGCGAGAGAAACTGAAACTAATCGATAACGTTGGTATCAAAGCTCCGCTTCAACCTGTTGGAAGGCTATTTATTTATTTAACGAAACTTAATAGAACGACGTTGTTTTTTGGAACTTCCTTAGAAACAGAGCAGAGACTGTATAATACACTTTATAGCATTGAGTATTGTATAGTCAAATTTCAATATAACGTGGCCAAGAGCTATTGTAGCCTTCTTTCTGGGTACATGTAGATGAGCCTTATGACCCAAAAGTCTGCCATGACCGGGCCTCAGGTCAAAGAAGTTTGAGAAAGGCTGGCCTATATAACCTGCATCAGAATGAGGTTTGCAATGGTGCGCCTGAAGGCACGGGTTGAAGACCCAGTCAGTTACGTCACGATATGCACATTTGTGTAAATTCATTCCTACGTAATCACCATGACCAAAATTTTACTTTTTTTTTTTACTTTGAATCTTGAAAAAAAAAATATTGACCTACCTACCGACCCATTTTTATTTTTTTTTGGCTGTTACTGCAAACAAAAATATTTTTAAGGATGGCCTAAAGCTATAAAATAAAACGGCAACTGCCCGAAGGAAGATTCTATTACCCCTGACCAGCCGAACGGCAGGAAGCGCCCTTCATCCCAGTTGGCCCCGTTGACGAAGAAGAGTCCGGCGATCATCATGAAGACCCACACCACCAGGTTGATGACGTTCAGCACGTTGTTGAAGCCAACCGAGTTCTTCACTCCGAGGGCAACCACCACCGTTACCAGGATGGCAATCACCAGAGCCAGCAGGTCGGGGTAGGACTCCTCACCCTTCCCTGCAAAGAGAGATCATGACATCACACAGGTTATCTCAGTTCAGCTCAGTGTGTGAGTTCATGTACAGTATAAACACAACAAACACAGTGAATTATTTACACTTAAGAGAACGAGTGACAGGCTTCGCTTTCTTACCGTATTTAAAAATGATGGGCACCATGTCATGTTTAGAAATCACTGATCTGTGCCATCTATCTATGTCATGCAGTGGGGACTGTTCACATGACTGTGTCTGTAAACACAGATAACTAAGATCCCAAATCTGCCCCTTCCTCTCCAAATGGACCAGTAACACTACATGAGGTGATGAAGGCAAAAGGCTTAGCAAATCATCCAAGAAGAAGGCCTACCAGGACCTTACATTTGCAGTTCAAAAATCCTCACAACAAACCTTTGCAGGAATTCCTTTTGTCAGGACACAAAATAACACTCCAGTAGTTCTTGCAGCAACCCAATAGCATCAGCCACATACAAATTTCACACATACTGTACCTCTAAAAAGTATCTATCTTTATCTTTTCATTATTTATTTAAATCCCTTTAGAGATGTTGCTGGTATTCACTGAAGCCGAAATGTTATTTATAGCTGATTGACATATTTTAAAATATTTGTTGATTACGTTTGATCATGCTATACTAAATATTCAACATTTCAGTCTTGTGGTCTTCCAAGTGTATGAGTTTTATCTGTCAGATTATAGCATACTGTAAAAACAATCTGAGTGCAGAAAATATCCAGTTCCATCCAGTCTATCTCATCTCAAGCCTACAGCAAACACCATACTGTACCATGCCAGCACTCTCCCCTTCTGCTGTCTGCTTCCTTGGCCATTTCTCAAATCTCCTCTGAGCTGGAGAATGGGTCTGGGGACCCCTCATTCACTTGCATCTTCCAACTTAAACATGGTACTTAAACTGGTACATTAAATGATTTAATGACAGAGGCAGAAATAAGTTTGAGTTCCCCACCAGTACGCGGCTGGACTCAGTCACTCACCGAGGCCATTGAGCGTGCCTATGTGGCTGATCATGAAGCCGCTGATTGAGTGATTGGCCAGCGAATCAAACATGCTGCTGAGGGCGCTGGCCCCGGCCGCTGTGCCAATCAGGTACTCCAGAATCAGATTCCAGCCAATGAAGAAGGCCACAAACTCCCCCACTGTCACATAGCTGTAGGTGTACGCCGAGCCCGTGGTCTTCGGCACACGGACTCCAAACTCGGCATAACACACCCCTGTTGAGGAGAAAGGACGGTCAGCCAGGGTTGCCCAAACAGAGATGAGAGCTGTTCTGGAGATAGACGGCAATGTTGTTGTTTCAGTGCTAGGAACATGAAAGTGTTTAGTGTTTAGCGGGCTCCTGAAAGGGCTGCATTGATTTTAAGCTCAAGTGAGGGATCAGTTTTCAAATGTCAAGGATACAAGAGGCAAAACTGCTGAAACACATGCCAAGACATGATGGCCTCCTGCCTTCCCCTGTGGAAAAGCCTATCGCCCATCCTAGATCCCCACAGACTTGTGCAGGAAGGATTTGCTATTCAATTACGTACACACAAGGATCATCATGGATCTACCCGGGTCACAGGTGTTGTTAGTCCATTAGAGTCAAATGATCATGTATGTAGGCCTAATGTATATATGACCTCGAGTGCACTAAAGATACAGAGATACCACAGTATAATATTTGCAATTAAGAAGAATCATAATCATATACTTGACCCAAACTTCTAAGAGTTCAATTTACACTCAGACCTGTACACATTTTTGACACATCATTAAGAAATGATGCTTCATAGTGATGTGAAAATCTTTTTTTCTCAATGAACTCATTTATCCAGTCCATGTACAGTTTTGCTCTGTATCACGTGAGCTCAGCCCTGGGCCTCAGTCACCTGCTGCAGCACAATGAGTCAGCTAATGATTTCATAGCCAGCACTAATCCCCTCCCCAGCCTTCATCATTCAACCTGAACACTTCCCAACACAAACAAATCCCAAAGGTCGTGCTGGCCATGTAACAGGATTAAAAAAAACTGGACATCATGTCAGTCTGTCGTTGCCACAGACTGAGGTAACCGGACGAGGAAGACCGTGGTCACCTGAGAGGAACGAGGCCACCGCTGCGATGATGAAGGACATGATGACTCCCGGCCCTGCCATCTCCTTGGCGACCAGCCCGGACACCACGTACATGCCCGTGCCCACGCAGCTGCCCACACCGAGCGACACCAGGTCCACGGTGGTCAGGACGCGGGCCAGCTTGGTGCCATGGGCGCCCGTGCCACCCGTACTCTCCAGCATGGACTCCACGGGTTTGGTGCGCAGCACGCGCGTCTGGAAGGCATTCCATGTGGCGCCCCACTGCACCCTCCGCAGTTTACCCATGAGCCCACTCATCTCGGGTCCACTGCGCACAGCACGGACTCCCACAGGAACTGTGGCCGGGCTTGGGTACGGCTTCTGGAGCGCTTTGGGAGGGAAATGAACAGAGTCTCAAAAAGAGGGCTCGTTGGCCGAAGTCTGGCGTGTGAGGTGCTGTTCCACTTGGGTTTTTTTTCTTCAGTTTCCTTCAGATGAGGTCCATACTGGTGTGCTTCCACATCGTGCTGACGTCAGGTTATGGGATGGAAGCCTCCACTGTAAATGCAAAAAAATGTTTTTTACTGTATCAGTTAATATAGATTTCATTTCTAGCACAGATTTTCTTTAAAGCTCATAATCTCTTAATTTCACATTATACCACACTAGCACAGAATACAAACTACTGCATGAATAATAAACATGTTGAGCATGTTTAGAGGTGCAGTAGAGAGAAAAGCACAACGATGGAGGAAGACATGCATACCACATTAAAACACTCTCCGATAAGCATAACTCAAAATCTTTCCTAACAGCCATCACATCTCCGCTTGACATTTCAACCCACCGCCTCACACTCACACTCACACTTCCTGTTTCCACTTGTCTGTTGTGTTCACAGTGCGGAGGCCAACTGGGAATACTTCCACACTGGCTCTGCATTATGTACATGCACACAGTTTTAACCCATCCTATGCCAGCTCCGGTCAGACCTATAGACAACGTGTAAAAGGATCAGATGATGGATGACATTGTTCAGCACGCTATTTACTACTGCATCATTAAAATGGATCAGGCTCTGAAGACACTGTACAGTGTCTAATATGAACAGGATGCAGAGCTGATGCCTGGCTCCACGAGGCATAACCAGTCACTCTCAACACTTATAGTCCCATAGCTATATTCAAACATCCACTGACCTAGTGTCTTGTTGCCATAGTGACTGGCCTCATTAAGCCCAAGGGAGGGTGATACATCTTTTAATTTACACATCTTGCAGGGGAGAGATTATATATAGAAAAACAATGTCTGAAAAGTCTGAAAAGAAATGTCATTCAGCCAGCTTGGAGTCCAGTCAGCAAAATGTTGTGTTATCAGCTTAGGACTTGTGCCAAGATGACTAATGGAGATGGCACAGGCAGGGCTGGAGCGGAGAGCTGGGGAGAGAAGTGGCGTTGGGGAGACACTTCTACACCAATAACTTTCCTTCTCCTTCTCCCCCTCTCACACTGTCTCAAACCTTTAGAATGTTCTGTCTCTTTTACACACATTATGATGAATCTCTCTCTCTCTCTCTCTCTCACACACACACACACACACACACACACAACACACACACACACAGTCCACATTATTATGATCAATTCCTCTCTACAGTAGCACCTGTCCTTCAGCCTCTATGTCTGCTCTGAGATGCACCGCCCCTTCCTCCATCCACCCCAACCCCACTCCTCATGGTCCTCCGTCCACCCCAACCCCACTCCTCATGGTCCTCCGTCCACCCCAACCCCACTCCTCATGGTCCTCCCCACCAAACTGTCGGAGATTGTCGTTCCATCACGGCGCCTGACACAGCACCACTCCTCCTCCTCTCTCCCTGCCTCTCTCCATTCTCTGGCTGACGGATGCCGACTGCGGAGCGGCGGGCTGACACTGACAAATCACGTCGCGCGTGCTCGGCCCTGGTGTCACCCGGCCGCGGGGCTGCTGGGGGGAGATAAAGGTGTCTGATGCCCCAAGCTCCGAATGAGCAATGAGGACACTTTCGAGGCCTGTTTTATTTCTTATTTTTTAGGACACACCTACATGCCACAGTCTTAAAATCCCCAGGCAGCGATAGCACAGCCCCGACGGCTGCGCTCACAGGTGGCCCGGGCGAGGGGAGAGATTAGGCTGTGGGTTAGGGGAGGATAACGAGTAAGGGCCAAACAGATCACAGCTACACTATTCACACAGAAGATGACACACAAAGCACAAGCATGCTTAGAGAGCACCTCTGCACACACATGTGGAATCCATACAAGTTCTCCCAGAGCTACACACAAGGAGTACATGGATGTATGAGTACATGGGAAACTGTGCATCAGTTCCTTCTTACACCTCATACCCGTGACATGAATTACTGCTACATGAGTTACTGCTACAAATAACACTTTTGGAAATCATGGACTTAGTAACCTCTGGGCAAAAAAGAAGAGGGACCATCCAACTTGTTCAGTGCACAATTCAAAAGTATCCATGGTGGTATGGGGGTGCATTATTGCCCATGGCATGGGCAAACTTCTGCACATCTGGAAAGGAAAACTTAATGCTGAATGATATATACAAGTTTTGAACAACATATTCTGCCAATCAGACAGTCTTTTTCAGGGAGGGCCATGAATATTTAAGGAGGGGATTCTGTTCATAATATTACAACAGTATGGTTCCATAGTAGAAGAGTCTAAATTGGCCTGCCAGCTGTGCAGACCACTCATATTTGGTGTAACACGAAACGAAAAACACAACAAAAAAGACCCCAGACTGCTGAGCAGCGGACAACCTATATTGGGTAAGAATGGGACAGCATTTCATTTTCAAAAGTCCAACAACTCTTCAGTTCCCAAATGTTTAGAGACTGTTGTTCAAAGGAGAGGTGATGCAACACAGTGGTAAACATGCCCCTGTCCCAACTCTTTTGAAATATGTTGCTGGCATCAAATTGAAAATGAACATAGATTTTCCAAAAGGCAATAATATTTCTCTGTTACAACAATTAATATGTTGTACACTATTCTCAATTAAATATAGGGTTCACAAGATTTACAAACCAGTGCATTCCGTGTTTAGTCATTTTACACAGCCTCCCAACTTTTGTGGAAACAGGGTTGTATATTGCTATCCTTCACAAGGGGCAAATATGCTGCAAACAGTTAGCGTCATGAGCACCCAACCCTCTAACATGGAGGTAGGTCACCCAACCACGGCTGGGGGGAGCATTGGGAAGGCAGATGTGCCGCTGACACTGAACCCAACTGTAAAACAAGCAGGCAGGCCCGGCTTGGGGCAGCAGTGGCTAAACAGATCACGCCAGCTAACTTGATTTGGGAAGTGTGCATCTTCCAGCCTGTTATCACACACACAAACAGTAACCTATTCTGATGAATACAAAACAAAATCATATAATTCATACTTTAAAGGGGCTCTAAGCAATGTTGGGTAATGTCACTTCTTTTGACGTTCAAACAAAACAAAGAGTTAGCTCATCCCTCCCTCCCTCCTGTGCAATTGAAGCTCTCCTGAACACGCATCTCTTTGGTGATTGGCTGGAACAGTTTGTCCAGGCTGGGCCAGGATGTTTTTGTTGCCGTTTTTGGAACCAGGGCATTTTTTTACAGTGTATTCAGGAGACGAGGTGAGACGAGGTTTGCTGTATGTTACAAAAAATGTTTAAGCTTAGAAACCACGTAACATTGCTTAGAGCACCTTTAATATGGAAGCTTAACTGTGACAGGGTGACTAGCCACCGTCACGGCAACGAGGCGCTGCCTACTGTGAGAGACATTTAAATGTGGATGTGCCTTTATATGTATGTTGAATGTGTGTTTTCTGTTTACATTTATACCGTCAAGAATCATCTGTTAAAACATGTCATTCTTCATTCCCTTCCTCCGTTACTCCCGTAGCGTTTATATATGTAGGCCTATACAGTTAACAAACACTACGGCGAGGCGCATGATTAGGGTTGGGTATCGTTTGGGTTTTATCCGATACCGGTGCTAAATCGATACTTTTAAAACGGTGCCGGTGCCGAAACGGTGCCTGAACCGGTACTTTGTTTTTAAAATGTTTTAAAAATAAAATGGTCTAAAGCATGAATTGCTTTTTTTTTAATGATAAGACAAATTTGAACATGAAATTGAACTGTTATATTCAATTTACTATCAATGTCTTATTAATAATACATTTAAACGTTAAAACAGCTTGCCATGCATGCACACACAATGGTAAGCTCTGCTTTCAAGTTTACCCAGTGTAGGCGGTTTGCCATAACGTTAAATGTTAAAACCGCTTGCCATAAAACTGCCAGGTCATGGACAACGGCATTTGCAAGCAAGCTAATCTAACATGGACTCTACTTTCCAATTAATTCAGTGTGTTCCCAAATGCTTCAAGAAATAGTCACGTCTTAACCCATAACACGCAGTAGTTTTAAACATGTTAGGCTACATGTCGGTGTTGAAGTGTTTAGATTCCCAGCGCTAGGCTAGTAGGCATTTTAACAGCAACTATGGCTATGCACTAACACCAGTCAGCTGAGTTTAATTAGCGATAACGTACGGGAGATGGTTTCGTAGCCTCTTTGACAGTTCAGTGACATCAGGTATGTAACCTACATATTTATGTTTTTGCCAGCTAACTTTTAACATGATCTTCATATTCATTGTGATGCTATGGGCCTCATGCACATGAAAGATTAATATCATGCCATTATGTTGTTTAACACATCGTGAAATAAAGTTTTCACCTTACAACTTTGCTGATAACATTTCAAATAAATGTCAGCAAATGTCAGCGCATTAGCAAGGATATTGAGTAACCTATAGGCTAGCCTACTGTTTATGTTGTTTCATATCCTTTTGCTTGTGTGTAGTTATGGCCCACTGCTAGATTTTGACAGGAGCTTGCGATATCGCTTTAAAGTAACCTACTTGGGCTCACGCAAGCTGTCACTGTACACTCGCCTGTGTGGTGCACCCCTCTGGTTTATACATCCAGTGTTTATCATATGTTAGCTAACTGTATCTGGATGTGTTACTATCAGAGGTCGGGAAGTTCGGTCTGGCATTGCTCCATTGTGGAGCAAGTATGCTCACCCTAGATCGGGCAGACCAATCAAATCAGGCTTTACGATGATGGACAGGTGAGCAACAGCGCCTGGTCTATCACGTCATCTGAGCACACTTAGATTAGGCTTATGTTTGAAACAAAAACGCTGTGGCTAGTAGGATACATGGCTTTTAAGACCCCATATGGAAAATGCATATTATTTAATGAGGTTTTATCACTGAAAATGATTATTTCTGAAAACTTTGGCCAAAGTTGAGATGTGGGAAAACTCGTGGTTTCACTTTCATCAACAAGGAAAACAGCGCTGTTGCATTGTGACATGTTCCCTCGTTCGTTTGAAATCTCTGATTGACCACTTGTTTGAGGGATTTGCGACAGCCTTTCAGAGCTGTTTAACATGTTTGTAGCATATCAGTGTTCAACAGAATTATTTTTAAAAAGGAGGGGATATAGGCTATCAGTTTTTTCCTAATAGCCTACCCCACTACGTATCTCTTAGATTTCGCTAATGAGTGTTGTAGGCTAGGAGTTATTGACGGCAACTTTTACAAAAGACCAGAAAACAATGTTAAGGCATTTGTGGAGAAGAAGAATGGTTTGTGTGTTTTCTTCCTACACCTCACGGTAAGCTATTTCATTGCTCTGATTGGTTAGGTCTATCCAATTAAGTGCAGAGGCATTCCCCCCTGTATCGGTTGAAACACGCCCCATAATTATGTCCCAATGGAGCAGTATCAGACTCATATTCTGACTAGAATTGAGTATGACTACGTCAGGCTAGCATTTTGCTGGTTTACATGCATGTTAGGACTTCCGGGTCAACAGGAAGTCGACCCTGAGTTTCTAACCTTACTATTTAGGCTGATTTATATATGGTTTTGCTATGCCAAAGTACAGCAAAGAGTTAAATGATTTATGAATGTTTGCTCTAGCTTTATGGAATCCAAAATTGGCTGTTTGAGCTGTTTTCCCTGAAACACCCCTGTTTTGTTTAGAGGAGTTGGTATGGTCCAATTGAAGGGGTGATTGCAGGCCCTACATAAGCCTGTGGCTTTGCTCGTTCAGGAGAGAAGAACTGCAATTTGAATAGGCGTAAGTCTTGAGAGCTTGTCTCATGTGTGTAGCCCAAGTGACTAGCTGTGTAGTCCATTGCGCTCATCTTATTATTCGAATATTTTTGTATATTGTATTGTTTTGACTATCAAGTCTTTTGTGTTTCTTTCTTTATTGAGTATTAAGTATTTTATTTCTCCTTAGTGATTTATTCACATTTACTGACTTTATCATTGCCTTATGTTGGCCTTATTTGGGGAATTAATAAAATCCCATCTTCCACCTTGAATCTCTGAGTGCTGTTCCATCTACCCTTAACATTAAACAACTATAACCAAGACAACAATATACCGTAACCAATTAGAACTAATAATAATCAATTTTTTTCTCCCCCTCTTTGTGTGTGTGTGTGTGTGTGTGTGTGTGTGTGTGTGTGTGTGTGTGTGTGTGTGTGTGTGTGTGTGTGTGAGAGTCTGTGTGTGTTTTCAGGAAGTATTTTTAAAAAGTCATGGTTTACATATTATGGTTATGGTTGTTATAAAGACTTGCTATTATCATTGCCATTATTATTGCTATTTTCATTTTAAAATGCATATTAAAGACATTATATTCATAACAATACATATCCAACTTTGACTTTCAACTTTATGCTAATGTAATGTTTATTATTGGTGTAAGTCGCTTTGGATAAAAGTATCAGCTAAGCAAACAAACAAAATCATAACGTTAGGTCTCAAGATGTTCAGAGAGATACTCACATCTGCTTTGTACCTAAAACTGGCAGTTGAGCAGTTGTGTGGGCTACCTAAAGTCCACCGAAAGGACCCACACTCTTGCTCCTCTTTTACAGTAGGCTAAGGAAATAAACTCTTTTTTCGAGCTCTGGGTTTGTCTGCTTTGCAATTCAATGCAGTTTGTGAGTGTGTTATTACATTTGAAATTTGCTTCTGATCTGATGCTTTTACAGACACATGAGCAACCTTTAATGGGTGAAGGATAATTACTGAGAAATACTTTACCATCTGTTGCTACAAGCCCACAAGACACAAATGGCTATGGTTTAGTTTATGCTCAGCATTCATATAATGTGCTGTGACAACAGAGCTAGAGCTCTCGTTCCCTAGCCACCAATCACATGCAAGACAGAGCCATTGATGTAAACACGTTAGGAGGTTTTAATACTTTGGCAATTTTGGACAGTCGTACCAACAAAGCACATTTTAAATTGCAATTGAAATTAAAAGACGGAAAAACAGACAGAGTACATATTTATTCCTGTTCTACTGCTGAGATGTCATCAAACTGATGAACTTACAGCTAGATTCACTTCTTCTGTACATACAAATAATCCTAGGTAATAGACCTCTCCAGAATAAGTCCCGCGAGTCCCAGATCGAAATATCATACCGATAAAACATCTGTAGGTAGCGAAGTAGAAAAAGCTGGTGGGCAGATTGGCCTACACACTTCTGCCATCTAGTTTCCACTGGATTTTTTGATTGTCGGTGCCGTTTAAGTAGTATACTATAGACTATACTATGTTATTTCCCATAGACATTTGACGACCGAAGGTTGGATGGATACGGAAGTTAGGAGGCGGGACTTATTCTGGAGAGGTCTATAGATTACTTTTAAACAGCAAATCATTTTAGCAAGGTGATGCAAATTGCCTTATTTCTGTAGTCACATTCAAGATTTTATCCACTATAATAACACCATCAGCAATGGCTGCTGGGTCTCATCCAGCCCCGCACACATACCCAGCCAGAGACACAAAACCTGTGCTTACAGTAAGTGCTCCCATTTCAACAGCTTCTGATCTAAGACAGCCAGAGACATGCGGAACCAGAAGCAGAGAAGATGATAATCTCTATTTTGCTACTGTAACAGTGCGCAGATTCCAAGGCCAGAGTGCACAAGCCCCACCCACACAACTGCACCAACGTGAGTGAGAGAGCAAGGGAAGAGAGAGTGGGGAAGAGACAGAGAGCATGCAACAGGCTTGTCTCAATGACTGCCTGTTGCTTTCTGTCCTTACAGAGAAAGATCCTCAACACTACACACACCTGAAAATCTGTTTTGCCAGCACGGTGACCGTGACATGGTTTTCTACACTGGACCCACATGATTTAAGCCCACAAAATATGAAAAATATAAATTTAACCTTTTAGACTTTTCACACTTACAGGGTGTTAATTTATACTCAAAGCAAGTATTAATTACCATGCAATTGTGAAAGTGATAGTAATATTACTGTCTACACAGTATTCACAGAATCTATGTGTCAGTGTTTGAACTGGCTGCTCTATTTAGACAAAAAAATAACCTCCAAAATAAATGTGCTGTATGTTTTATGCAACAGGATTTATGCTGCTTATGTTTCCGTGTGTGTCAGTATTAATACAGGAGAGACAACCTATCAGTAAGATGCTTCTATAACTGCTGTTTTTGAACTTGTGTTTGAACAGGTATGAGGTTTTCTTCCACTCGATGGCCTTCACACATGAGAATACGGCAAGTATATCAAGGCTGCTCTTAATAAGGCAAAAGGAAATACCGGTACATCAGTTTGATTGACATGTTGTAAGATGACATCCTCACACCAAAGCGCTTTCTGGGTCTGCGCCTAGCAGAAGCATCTAGTGTGTTGGCATACATGCAAGTGAGAAGGTCACAGAGTGCTGGATGGAAATTTTAACAGGAGATAGACTGCTCTGCTTAACCGCAACAACTTCACTTTGTTGGCTGTTGGCCCCACGTATTCTCCCAGAACTACATTTGCCTAGGGCCGGGCAATGCCACCCCCTCTCTCCCTCTGTTTCTCTCTCTCTCTCTCTCTCTCTATCCCTCCCTCCCTGTGCCTCTCCCCTCACCGGAGGCTCTGCACTGTTACATAAGCCGGCTGCTGTGCTAGTCTGCCTGGCACGGATGTCTAAGATCATTTTAGCCCCAGAGATTTATGGGTCATCCTCCGCACACACACACGCACACACACACACACACACACACACGCCGTTCAAGACACAAACACACAAATGGAGAACACATAAACATGCCTCCTCCCAGTGACCCTAAGTTAAACAAATGAATGAGGATCACATGCGTTTTTATCTCCCTGTTGAAGACTGTACTGTGGGCATTCATCTAATGACCACATGCGTTTTATCTCCCCATTGAAGACTGTACTGTGGGCATTCATCTAATGACCACTGCCCCTTCCTCCCTTGTCACACACACTGCCTTTGTCTGTTTGGTTTCTACTATAGTAAAGAGTAGCTCAAGCCAACACAATGAAATGACCGACTCTAACAATAACAACAGCTGCAGTCCTATATAAAGGAATACAAACAATAGACAATGCTGTTTATCTGAGGTTTGTCTTGACACTCAATACGTTTTGGTAGACAACTGTGAGTTAGTCTGTGGGTAGAAACAAGGATTATTATAATTATGAGATTAGTAGGCTAAGGATTGTTACAATTATGAGATAAGATCGCCTCGCCTATTTAAACAATACAACACCCACTGCAAAGATGGGCGAGGCAAGTAAGTGGTCAAGTGCCACTCTCCCTCTCTCCAACAGATGCTCCTGCTGTTTCCTGACGTCCAGAAATGAATGAAAGTCCTCAGAATTTCTTGAAAAACTGAGGCCAGTCGGTTCATCATAAGTTAGTGACAAGATAGATAACTGAGATATCGCAACAAAAATGTTCGTATTTTTTGTCTGTACGTATTTTTCAAACCACCAAGACCACCGTCATTCTCCATGCCTTGACAGATATGTTGTAAACCCGAGTCAGGGCCTGCTGTAACGATGCATTCAACGTGCATAGGCTACAGACCGATCACATGAAGTTCCTTTACCCTTGTTCGAAGACTAATATCAATAGCTATCCTACCGCGTTTGGGCGAAAGGGAGCTGAAAGTATCAGCACCACGGCCAGCTCCAGAGCGGAGAGCGCTGTTAGAGGAAACGTCAGAGCACTTCGGTACCCGATTATAAACAAACCGCATCCATGAGTAACTGCTTCTAGGCTATGTCATTGAAGATTAACCCTGATTCAACGCCTCGTACCTCCATGACGATGACAATCGACACCATAGAAAATGTTTTATTACTGCTACAGAAGTCATGCCTATAGGCAGACGGATCGATATTTCCACATTCACTGATTAAAGTGCCTAAATTACAGTGTTGTAAATTAGGGCAAATTCTTAAAGCAACTCTGACCGCCCCTCCCGTATCCCAGCTGCGGTGAACATGGGAAAGGCATTCTTTATATCTGTAATAGCCTACGTGCAATAAAAGACAACAGTCTAGGCTTCCCATGTCTCGTGTCACACGGCATCCTTATACATTTATACCTACAGAATAAATATCCGGGGAGCTCTGGCAACTAGGCTACATAAGTTTGAATGTCGCACTGCCCCGCTAATGATCTACCTCAACACGGGGAGCACTACCTCAACTGTATGAATTTAAGGCTGATGTCAATTTGACTTGAGCACAAACACAGTCAATACCGATAAGGACGCTGTTTAAATCTATTTACGGTTGTTACCTATTTCCACCAACATCGAAACGAGTCTGCACTGTGTTCAGTACAAACGACATCGTCAAACACTTATACATCGGTTTACAACAATAATGCATAAGGGCTTTTATGAAAGATACCTTGAATGATGCTGTCGGTTCAGCCTCAGCTCGCCTGATGTGATCTGCTGTTTAGATCAGCCCAATGGGGCGGTGCATCCGAAACCATACAATAAGAGCAAGTGGTAGTCATTGAGGATGCATTTCCGTTAGCGTATCCACAAACACACCACTCCACAATACGCCATATTTATCCATTAATGGCTCTACTTTAGAGAAGAACGATTCTAACCCACCGGATTAGCATTTTACGGCGCACTGGAAAGCTCCATTTTGATGTTGCCACTGACAGTAGGCTACAAGCATGCAGCAACCTAAGCGTTACCTTTAGCGGGGGTATATTGCGATATTCAACATATTAAATTATTCAGGCGTTATTATACCACGTGATATGATTCCAAATTCATTATTTATCAGTGAGACTCCACGTCCTCTGCTACGTCAATGACGTTATGATGTCGCTTCTCGCTTCTCGTACGCCTGACCCAACGAATTGTCACACACATTGACATGGAGGAGCAAGATTGGATTGGATGCCCAGATTTACTGGACATTTCAGTCTAGAGTGCGTGGGTGGAGATGTGAACGTTTTTATACATGTAATTTCGGTTCATGCAAATGGTCCCATTAGATATATTATATAGCCTACACTGCAATTTCTAAGTAATTGCGTTTACGGCATTGTCTTTTGCATACATGTGTTATGAAAACTCAGCTTGGCTATTTTGATTTTGCATTATGGACTAGCCTACTTATGATTAAACAACATAACTATTTATTTTTTTCTTGCTTTCACTCCCACAAAAGGCCAGGTAAATGCAGAATAGGCCTTCTCTTCAACACCACATCAGTAAGCCTGTCTGCTCCATGCTGTTCTTGCCATTATCCCTCTTTAGTTCAGGGGAAATGTCAGAGCCTTTCCTGCTGCCTGCTTCGCAATGTGTCTGTGATTCATGCCCAGTGTTCACTCTGGAGGACGAAGGGTAATGTGAAATCACACTGAGGCCAATGAGCCTGTGATGATGGCTATTCTTCTCTAGCTTGATGAGCTGATTGACCTCTATCTCTGACAGCTTTTGTGCTGCTGGCCCTTCCTGGTCCTCTACTCGGCTTATAGAGGGCCTCTCATCCCTAGGTTCACACAGGTGTCATTGGCGGGTCATCTTCTTTATTTGACATAATCTTATCTTTATCATGCTTTCATTTTATTTGCAATGTACCACAGGGTTAAGATAGAAGTGGCATGTATTGCCAGTGGTGCATAGCCTATACCCATCACAGGGAACATTTTGAAAAAGGAAGAAAGGACATGAAAAAGCATTCAGTTTGTCTCCACAGCATAATACTCGTTTGACAATTCACCCATTGAAAAGAGAGAAACAGAGAGAAAAAGAGAGATGTTTCTCAGAAAAGAGCACGTGTCTGGCTGCTTATCCTAGCCCCAGCATTATACTGCACTGGCCCTCGGTGGCTTACTGCATTCACTTTATGAGTCAAGCAACATTTTAAGCACCCGCATCTGTCAAATAGACATCCCATCTCCCTACTGCTGCCTCATCATCATTCTTCTTAACTACTGCAAAATGTGTGACGGTGAATAACACCCTAAACATGGCTAGATGTTGAGCCTCTATACATTGCAGAATGAAGACAGCAACATGTGCATGCATAGGACATACTGGTGTTCCTGTCTGAACTGGATCTCTCTATTCAGGGAGCAGATATAAAAGCATTATTTGTACATTCTCAGGAGGCCATATTAATTGGATTTGCATTTGAGCCAAACCACTCATTAGTCACATCCTTTTGCCACACGGCAGGACAGAAAGACGCAGGGACTGCCGCTCGGCCACCCTGTTTGATGACCTGGCTCCCATGACGCAGAACAAGAGCGGTTCCTGGCAGTGCGCTCCGCCAGAACAGAACACTGACCTTTCAGAGAGGGCTGAATCAGTGGGGAGACAGAGAGAAGCCCTCTAATGGCAGACACTCATTAGGATGTGTGTGTGTGTCGGGGGGGGGGGTCATACTGTGCCCCTCAAATCAAGCCTAATTAGGTACTTATTAACACTCAGAAAGGAGATCAAAGTATATGCAGAGACTAAATCACTGCCAGCACGTCAGCCATCCCTGGTCAGCCCAGTGGTACATTGACTGTCAGTTTACCATGGTGTTTATTGTTATGGTAGATGACATGAACTTAAATGCCATAACATCTTATTATGTAGATATGACTTTGACGGTTTTGACATCTACCATTATGAGAGCTGTCAAGGTAATTGCTGATATGGTAACATGCCTCTGTTGTTAACAGGAAACTGTATCACGGACTGACACACCGACTAATGATGGGATATGGCACCTGTAAGATAATTTCCCCTGGGGAAATGAGAAGACCCAGACACAGACAATAGAAATATCATTTGGCTGGAGTTGGGGCGGTGACCTGCTAACTCCTGTGCTGTGGGAGGACAACCCCCCAGCAGCAGCTGCACTCCTGTCACCACCATCCTTTTTCTATTTTTGAACAAACTCTCCATTTGTCCGTGGCTGTGACATGGTGGAGGTGGCATGACAGCGTATAATTTCTGAGTCTTAGTATCTCTGACCACAGGGGTTTGCTATGGGAAGGTCAAAGTCTCCAGAGACACAGATATCTTTCTTATTACCTCATGGCTGTAATGCAATCTGGTGTTTTGAGAATTCATATCAGGACAGTTTATTCAGATATTCTCATGAGTCGCACAAATGCAATTACTACAGTGCTTGTTTTGTTTTATAATGTCTTTTTAATAAACAGCAGAAGTAAAAGTTAAATAATAGTAAAGTTAAATCATATCTTGTTTAAACTGGACTCAATCAACATATATTCTGTTATTATAATTATATTGTGTCAGACTAGTTGAATCTGTGGCCAGTGCCTGAGGTTTATTCCTGTTTTTTTTTAAACAATTTAAATAACCTAAATGTCCTCAGTGTCTTAGGACACTAAATACTGTGATGAATGGTTATGAGAATCTAGCACAAAATGTGAAGAATAGTCCTTTTCACACATCCCAAGGAACAAACTCACAGCCTTTACTCTATTTTGTTTTTGTTTTTCTGCATTTCGTTTTCTGAAAAGTACTTTATATGATACTTAAAAGACACCACAATAGTTAACACAGAAATGTCCTGAAAACACTCGGCATTCTGATTTTCCAATTCTGAGTCCCCTCTCTTTCTTTCTCTCCATCTCTCTCTCTCTCTCTAATAGTTAGATGACTAGAGGAGGGCTTGAGCCAAAGCCTCTGATGCCATAAATACATTAGAGAGGAAAGCCTTGCCATAGTGCTGCGTTTTCAGATCATAAATCCTGCTGTCCCTGGGACCCCCCCCCCACCCCACCCCACCCCCACGCAGCACCCCCACCCAGCACCCCCACCCCCTCGCCCGCAACTTTTAATGAAATGGAAAGTGTCTGATGCTGCACTGACCCAACTGGCTGGCTGGCGACTCCGACCATCAAGAATCACGCAAGGCCCTTGCATCAGCAAACCCTGAGTGCGGGGAGCAATGAGGGCAATTAGAGGAATGAGTCCTAGGCTCCAGCGCAGGCTCCGGCTCACGGGATATGAGGAGGGATGTCAATGGCCAGCCCTCCCCTCGACATCTCAGCCCAGCAGATATGGCAGGAACACGTGTGAACGCAAAGTCTTGGAGCTCCTAAAACCACTTAATAGAGAATGCCTTGTTAGCTATTTCAGTTCCATGGGAGGCTGTGGGCTGCAAGACTACAGTAAGTCCAATCTTATCTAAACTATGTAACACCAAAGGAGAAATTAATTTTACAAGCCATTACTGTATCTTACTTCGCTCCTCACACTGACATTGTGCCAGTGGACAATAACCAACATGCTCCAACAATTCCACCTCCCTGCTGTCTGTTCAATCTCCTTATTCATTATCTGTTCTACATTATGTCTGTATGGCATGGAGGAGGTCCTCACCTGTGGACGTCTGTGTGCACCTCACCCCAGTTCCTAGAGGCTAGTAAGGAGACAGTGATGAATCAGACAGACGTGGCAGTCTAGTGCAATAAACAGAAGCACTTCTGCCTCTGTGTGCCAGAAGATGCTGCATTGTAGGGCTGCAATGCAAGGCTATAATCATAATATACTTTGATAATATACCCCCTAATACCATGGAATACAATGGAAGCATGAAAAAAAATTAAATTACGAAAATCGCGAATGACACAATGTATTATAATAATAATAATAATAATAATAATAAAGCTTTATTTGTATAGCACCTTTCATACACAGAATGCAGCTCAAAGTGCTTTACATTTGAAGCATGTAACACAATAATAGTCAGTCAGTCATTATCAATCACTTTTCTTTGCTGTTTATGATATACTCAGCAACATATCAAAAATATAGAAAATTACGTCATAAGACTGGCAGCCTTAACCCTCTTACCCCCCCACAAGCACGCCATATGGCAACTGTGGCAAGGAAAAACTCCCATATTCCAGGAAGAAACCTTGAGCAGAACCTGACTTAATAGGGGGAGCCCATCTGCTTCTGGCTGGCTGCGCCCTCCAATAGTAGCAGATGTAGAATAATCTGAAAATGTAGTCTACAGGATAAGATGAGTTAACTAAAAGCTTTCCTGTACAGGTATGTTTTCAGATCTTTTTAAAAATATTTACTGAACTCGCCTGCTTGATGTACAGAGGCAGGGTGTTCCATAGTTTGGGGCATAATGGATAAACGCAGCTTCTCCACTTTGTTTGTGGAGCACTTTGGGTAATGATTAAAAGATTAGAATTGGATGATCTAAGTTTCCTTTGTGGTTGATAAGATATTAAAAGCTCAGAGATATATGAAGGTGCTATGCCATTCAGAGCTTTGTAAGTAATTAACATAACCTTAAAATCAATTCTATAGGAAATAGGAGCCAGTGCAGTTCAGCCAACACAGGGGTGATGTGTTCTCTCTTCTTAGTCTTAGTTAAAAGTCTAGCCATGAGAGTTCTGTATGAGTGCCAATTTCTTTAGATGTTTTTGGGAAGACCAGTGAAAAGTGCATTGCAGTAGTCTAACCTGCTAGTGATAAAGGCGTGAATTAGTTTTTCTGCATCTTGTTGAGTTAAAAAGGGCGCGACTTTGGCAATGTTTCTCAAGTGGAAATAGGCTGTCTGAGTAACTTTACTGATATGGGGCTTAAAACTTAACTCTGCATCTAAGATGACACCGAGGCTTGTTACTTTTGGTTTGACCTGGTGTGCCAAGTTCCCCAGATTACTAAGAATAATATCTCGCTTTAGTTTTGGTCCAACCAGAAGTACCTCTGTTTTGTCATCATTTAGTTTCAAAAAGTTTTTGCTCATCCACTGATTAATGGAGGTTAGGCATGTAGTGAGGGAGCAAAGGCCATCTGGATTAGTTGGCTCCACAGAAAGATACAATTGGGTATCATCTGCGTAGCTGTGGAAGTTTACATTATGCTGACTTATGACGTTTCCCAATGGAAGCATATATAGAGAAAATAGCAGGGGACCAAGGCAGCTCCCCTGGGCCACACCAAAAGGCAAGTCATGTTTTTCAGATGTTTTCCACTGTTTTCAGCAATTACCTTAGAGAAGTGGTTCCTCCTCTCATTCCGAATAGCTCTATTATAATTTGCAATTTTTTCTTTTAGAATGGCACGGTGAACCTGTAACTTAGTTTTTCTCCATGTTCTCTCAGCTTTCCTACATGATCTTTTTAGATCATGGATATTTTCGTTCATCCAAGGTGTCAGTTTGCTACAGGGCCTTTTTTTAGTCTTTAAGGGTGCCACTCTGTCAAGCAGAGCGCCTAATTCACGATTGAGAGCCTCTACCATTTGATCAATGGGATGATGTAAAATATCTAAATTTATGGAGTCTATAAGAGCTATGAACTGCTGTTCTGCTCTAATGTCCAAGAGTCGCGATTTGATTGCAATTTCGGGATGAATTTTTGGAGTATGTAGTACTATATTAAAAGATACACAATGATGATCAGACATATTTATATCATTTACTGATAAGTCTGTGACTTCTATCCCTCTGGAAATGACTAGATCGAGGGTGTTGCCAAGGTTGTGGGTGGGTCCTGTAACATGCTGCTTTAGCTCTAAACTGTCCAACACATTAAGGAACTTACTGGCTTTAGCATCAGTTGTCTTATTGACATGAATATTGAAGTCGCCATTTACAATTATCCGATCATAGCTAGTGATGATGAGCGACATAAGTTCAGAAAACTGGTCGAGAAAGCCAGTCCATAGTTTAGGAGGGCGGTATAAGGTTAATAGAAGTACAGCTGGGTCAGCCTTCAGAGTGAGGGCAATATACTCAAAGGAAGCGAATTAAGCCAAAGTTGACTCGTGTGCAACTATATTTGTTTGAGAGAATGGAGGCAATTCCACCACCTCGTTTGCCTTGTCTAATTGAGTGGAAGAAATTATAATTTGGGGACAAGTCTCAACAAGAACAGCTTAAGCTGTCTGAAGTCAGCCAGGTTTCAACAAGAAACAGAAAATCCAATTTTTTTCACTAATAAAATCATTGATTGCAAAGGTTTTGGTAGTAAGTGCACCTATATTTAGTAAACCCATGTTAGCTGAAAATGCCTCTGGCTTTTGAGGAATATGCTGAGGTATGGAAAGAATATTTGTTAGGTTTCTAGTTTTAAATTTGTCTTTTCTTTTTACTATCGTTGGGTAGAAATCAACGTTGGAATAGAACTATAAGCATAAGTCATGCTATTGCATGACACAGCTTGATCTATGGTAGTAGTATTGTATGTTACCCTGCAGAAAACATTCTCAGACTCATCCACATGTATAATGCCATTCAAATCAATACCTGGGGGGCGTGAATCTGTAATATTTTCTACAGAATGTCAATGTCTCAGTGTGGACGCTATGTTGTCAGAGAGTAGCCTGGCTCCATGTTGGTTTGGGTGGAGACCATCACGCTTCAGCATACTGGGCCTCTCCCAGAACAAGCCCCAGTTGTTGACATAGGGGATGCTTAGGGAAGCGCAGTAGCGTTTGAGCCAGGTGTGGAGATCGAACAGTCTGGACCATCTCTCAGCACCTTTTCTGTAGGTAGGGAGAGGCCCAGAGATGACAAAGCGTTTTTCTGTGCCCATCAGAGTGGTGATGAGAGTTTTGTAGTTTTCCTGCAGTGCTACTGACTGCTTATCTCTGATGTCGTTCGTGCCCATGTGTACGATGATGTTGTTGACCTTGGTGTGGCGGGCCAGGATGCTTGGGAGTTTCTGCTGGATGTCAAGGACCTTGGCACCAGGGAAGCAGTAGACCTTGGAGGGACCGCTACATGATGGGGGAATGCAGAGGTCTCTAACCATGGAACTGCCGATGACCAGGGTGGTGGTTGATGAGGTCCGGGGAGGAGGGGGTCGGGGGGGGCGCCGACTTTGAGGAGGGACCTCTCTCTCTTTTTTTTAGTTGAACTAGGGTAGTGCTTAACTACTAGTTACAATAAACTAACTATTGCTAAATAGAATTCATTAGATACGTAACTATCCAAAATCCCATTGCGTAAAGTTAGGATCTTAAGTCAGTGCTTAAGGTACTACAAACCGAATGGATTTGCTTGTCTTGGTTGTGTGGATGATGTCTCTTGGCTGAGATGGAAAAGGTGCAGCTCAGATCGCTCTCTCAGAAGGGCACAAACTCTAATGAGGAAACAAGATGGTGCTGTAGCCAGTAGATTGTGACATTTACACATACCGGTACCCATTAGAGGTCTGTGTGTTTCTTTGACCCGGGCAAGATGAGGTGATTCTTTTGATTTTGTCTGTTTTTCCGCAAAACTGAGGTCTTGTGCATTTTTGTTAGACCAAGGCTGTGAGAGCTTTTCAGTGCCATCAAAGGCCCTCTTCAGAGGTGTGAGTCAGGACTCAGGAGAGAGTTACTCATAGTGTGAGGATGGAGAGGAACACACACGTCGGCACATGAGTCAGATGGACTCTGATATGAGATGGAGGGTCTTATCGTGTATGTGTGTGTGTGTGTGTGTGTGTGTGTGTGTGTGTGTGTGTGTGTGTGTGTGTGTGTGTGTGTGTGGAGAAGAGACATCTAATGCTTCTCAGGTCACACATCTGCGTGCCTGTGATAGGGGGCTGCTATACTGACACCTACACCATGTCCTGTCCAAACTCAGAAACACATCCATTGCAAAGCAGTTGTATCTCCTCTCCTGTCACTAGTGATCTGATCATCCCATCTATCGAATGAACAAAATCTCATTCAGCCTAAAAGTGAAGTTGATCTTCCAAGACATTTCCATTTCCAGTCCAAAAATGTTCTTTCCCTCTTCTTGTTTTGCTTGTGGAATCTTTGTTAATTATTTGGCACTGTGGTGGTGCCCAACAGCATACAATGGGGGTTGGAGTGGGAGTTTTGAGGAGCTGTGCATTGGTCTGGGACAATAGTGGGAAGTGAGGGGAATAAAACACACACTTGTCCATATTACCCCATTACCACTCCTCACAACAGGCACTCTGGAAGAGTAGAGGGCAGTTTGTCTGTCTCGGCAAAGCACAACAAAAGAAAAACCTTTTAAAGCAAACACACAAAACCAACACCACTTCAGTGGCCTACTGAATGTGAGAGGAAGTGGAGGGAGAGTGAATGTGGTTAGTGTAACCCAAGTAGTCCAGGCAACCATTCAAGCCCCTATAACACAGCCTAATACATGTGGGCTTTTTGAATGAGTTAAAAGGATCCCTCTCTAATGAATATGACATTAGACAGTAGAATAAGCTGAAGGTAGAAAAGCCTGCCCTGGCAGCAGAGGGGATTATCCGTCCCAGTGCTGCCTTCATCTCATCTGTCTCATTATGTGGGTGTGAAAGCAGAGCAATGACCACGTGTGGCCAGACTCCTGTCTGCGAGTAAGGGTACGATCCCGTCTGCTAGTCCACTGGATGGTCCACCTGTCTGAGGTGTTCAGTTCCTAGTGCTATAGTGAGGGGATCTTCCCACACGGCCAATAAACAACAAAGCCTGTTTACCATCAAAAACAAAATCACCAACTATAGCAACCTTTGTGGGTAATAAGAACAGGGGAGCCGCTGGGGTTAGGATGATTCTAAGGGCCCAGCACTGACAGGGGGCCCCCAGAGAGATCCCCCAATAATATATATTATTGCGGGGCCCAGAATTACTGTCTGTCATAGGGCCCAAATTATCTAGCAGTGCCCCTGGATTAGAACATCATCAACATAATAGCCTTCAAAAACATTTCACTGGGGTTGTCAATCAGGCACCTTAATTCATCTGTGTTTCATTGAATTAGGCCCACAACACCAGTAGAAGACTCAACAGTGGTGTCTGAATAACAGCTGACATGAGCTCCTTCCCCCACTGCCATAAGCAGAGATGCTCTATTTAATTAGCATTTAAACAGCACGGGACAGATACAAATGACTTACAACGTTGATGGAAGAAAAACAGGTGCATTGTGCAGTGTTTTCACTAAACAAAAAATACCTTTGCATATGTATTGTTCTCCGTAGGCAGATGCCGTGGTGGAAGATGAACTAAATGTGGGTGGGAATGAAACAACATTTGGAATTTGTGAGGACAAACAAATACAGGGAAATGGCGGAGTTATACATCTCAGAAGAAAAGCGTGGAAGCCTGTAGGCTTGTTACTATTCGTTACACAATGTTAAGGGTGTCAGCATGAGAGTTCTGGTCATTAGGTGCTAAAGCCATATCAGGTCCAGTGTGGCCAGCTTATTAACTAGAGCTATGGACCTTGTATAATCACTGGCCTTTAACACAAATCTCATATGATGCTAATATCTGTTTTGCATTGCATTTCAGGCCAGATCTAAAGCAGCTGGATAAATTGGCTCTGAATGCCTCAGCGCACAGCGTACACCCACCCATGTTCTGGAGCCAACTAATGATTTCTTCCATCAGGTGGCCCACCTACTCATGCAATGAGCAGTCAACACTACAGATCTCTCCTGATTATGACCTTAAAGCTGCAAAAGACCCTCCCGGGTTCACAAAGAAAGCCCATCTACACCACCAGTCAGTGATATTAAATAATGCAACAAGCGATTAAGAATCCATTAAACAAGACCGTGTTCGTCAGACGGAGATTAAAATTCAAACTGTTATTTTTCCTGTGATTGATGCAGATTTTACAGTGGGCTGCACAGAGGGCCTCTAGGCAGACAAAAATGAAAGTCGAGAGAAATTGTTTGCACAACAGCCAATTTGGATAAAGTACTTCTAACCCAAATCAATAATAACAATGTCCAGCGAGAACACCTGATGCAGAATCACTGTGCAGCGAAATGTAATTGCTACCATTTTATCAGGCCTGTAAACTGGCTTTCTGGCGTTCAGTGGAAACGTTGTTTGGGCAGTCGAAATGGACTGTCTGTCTCCTGTGTGATTCCTTCTGTAATGATGCCCTGGTGTTCATTATGATAAGCAGAATAGCACTGCTTAGATGGAAGGGGATAAGCTCGACGATCGAGAGGAGTTAGTCCAGCTATCTCCATGGAGACTGAGACAAGGGAGATGTTTCTCCATGAAATAATAATTCATATTGGCCTTGCTTTATTAATCCTCCTTACACATTGTGTGTGCGTGTCTGTCTAAGAGAGAGAGAGAGAGAGAGATATTATGTACTGTATAGTGTTTTGTAAACATGTCTGGGCAGAGCGGAATTAAACTGCACAGACTGCCTTGTGACACAACAGCAACCATTTGTCAGTAGGCTACGAGTCTGCTCTGTGAACCTTTGGATCTTTTACTGTGCCACTTCATACAACCCCCGCCCCCCCTTCCGCGAAAAGCGTCCCGAATTTCAGCCAATCTCATCTGGTCACCCTACTGCTCGCTCATAAATAAAGGCATTCTGCGTTCTTTAGAACGTGTATTAACCGTATGTTATTTGCACACATATGAGCGGCTAGAATCCAAAGTGTTAAGCTAACGCTAGTAGCCGGGGTTGCATCCAGATACTTAGCTGCCGTCGGGGGCTGCATGCAGTCGACTCAACCTCTCTACAGACAGTTTTTAATGTTTATCAGAAAATAACTACTCAGTATTCTGATTGAGTATGTTCGGGACAATTAGGGCCGGATTCGGGATTCGGGATAAACGCTTAGATTTCCGGACTGTCCCGAATTGCTCAGGACGTCTGGTCACCCTAGCGAGCAGTAGGACTATTTGAGCGCAGAAAAATGTTTTGAGCAAGCACACAAATTATATTTTGAGGAAAAATGAAACTCGAGCACAAAGAACTTGTAGTTGAGCAAACAGGAATCTATTCTGTGCTCCACAAATGTCTTTGCATGTTTGCTAAGTTCAATATGTATACAGCCTCCTTTCATTCAGTTTCACTCTACATGCTCACATAAACGCTCGCTCACAAACGGGGACAATGAGCTAGCTAGAAAGCCTAGCGTCATTAACTGTCTGTGGGAAAGAAGGAAAATTGCTGAACCGAACACACCACACAAAAATACATCAAGTATTTTATTGTAAATAAGTATCATTATTTTTGGATTAATGACACTGTTACAATACAACGTCCACTTAACGTTATATCTCGAGACATTGGGTGTTGCATGATTCCCACTGACAGTAAATGATGCTAGGCTTTCCAGCTAGCTCAGAACCCTCCCTCTGGACACTGTACACGTGCATTTGTTTTGGAGCCGAAAGACTAGCAGCAGGCAAAGACAATCTCCAAAGAGCCATATCTGACCAGGTAATGTTTCACGGTTCTGGCCATCAGCCAAATTGTAAGGCTGGTTTTCCCCCTGCGAGGCGCTGCCAGCTACAGTATGCTAGCTGCAGGATTCTCCCCATTACAAGTTTGTTTACCATCATAATCAATTCCAAGCTGTTATATTTAAAAACTTCCAAGGTGCTGCTTTAATACCATGGACAAGATCCTAAGCACAGACACCAGTGGGTAAGCTCAATTCTCCTACACGCCACAACATGGCTTAAGTTGCACAACATGCACAACATTATTCTCAGTGAGAGCTCCTTGCCCACTATAATTTAAAATTAGGCCCCACTGTTTTCTTGTTACTCAAATTCAACAAGTTAGGCAGTGCTTTCAATCGTCAGTGCTTCCAATGCTTCCAATGGTCAGGCCAAAACCTGCTGGAAGTCTTTGACGGGGGATGGCGGTCCGACTGTGCTTGTCCACATTGTTGGAGACATCTAGAGGCGCTCCTCTTGACTCCAGCATATCTCAAGGACACCCGAATCCGTCCACCCCTTCTGGCTCCGACTCACCACAGCCCAACTCATTCTCAGGCGTCCACACCACACAGTGGCCTTCACACATGCAAACTCCCATGGACAGGAAGAAAAAAAAAAAACATCTTGTTTTTCCCCATCCCACACAACCTGTTAAACACTCCCCTGTTATCTGTGAGGGCCCTTGAACAATAGTGATGGCATGTGAAAGGAAATAAATACAGAAAGGGTCAGAGTCAACAGTCCAGTGCAGGAGTTGTTTGGGCTGTGTGTGTCTGTGTGTGTAACTGGGGGCTCTGTCAGGACAGCGGGAGCCATGGCCTGTAACAGCAGAGAGACGAACGGGCAGCTCAAAGAACTGACTGGCCCCTGACTGAGGGGGCAGGGTAATGAGTGTGTAAACGAATTAGACTTTAACAATGGAGATGAGCTGCTGAAGAGGGCTTCAACACACACACACACACACACACATACAGTGTATGCATACACACACACACACACACACACACAGACACATGCCCACCCCATGCTGAGCAGATGGAGGCTTCTGCCTTGCTCTTATATGTTCTCTCTCTCTTTTTCCGTCCATCTTTCTCTCTCAACACCCTGGCTAAGGCTAATTATAGAAGAAAGGGAGAGCAATAGAAAGGGTCTCCATTGAATCTCATTATCCCCAGTGTGTCTGTTTGTGCATATGTCTGGGAGGCAGGTGTGACAGACAGAAAATGGGACAGAAATGATTACATCTGACAAGGAAAGACAGCCTCTCTTTTTTTGTTAACCATAGATTTCAGAGCACTGTGGTCTATGTGAAAGTGTACACAGACTATTAAATGAAAAACTGACAGACTATGTTTATCTTAAAGAAAACAAGCTGGTATCTATTTTGTGATAAAATGTCCTTCATCCTCATTGTAAATAGGCATAATTATGCACCTACACATTCCAGTTTGAGCCTTGAGAACAGAACATCTTGGCTCAGAGTATGGGCTCTCTTTTTCTCATGTTTATTATTCACACATAACCGACAAGACAGATGGAATCAAGAGTTCTCCGAGGCAAGGTAGTGGTTCGTTTTCTTGGAGGAAACCCAACTTCAAAAGCTACACAGAACAAGCCTCCATCTTGATAAGGCCTGTTATCTTGCCGCACTATCAGCTGTGGACAGAGAAATGAAAGGGAGCACCTGTGCTGAGCAAACACGGCGCCATAGAAACAACAACGCCCATGACAGTGTGGAGAGGAGTGGACAGGAAATTAAACTTCCAGGGCAAATAAAGCCACACAGGAGCTCAGGCCAGCCAGCGTGATGCAATTAGCCACATCTCAACCAGTCTCCACTGACGCTGCGCAACTGGACACAGTGAAGCACCCACAGCATCCATATACACACACACCTCAGTTTACATGTTAACACAGCCGGAAAAGGCTGACTCTAGGGCTTGTATTTGGTCTCATGGACAAAATAGGGTTGCTTTAAATAATCACACTGTAAAAATAGAACTTGCCTTTTGTTCTGCTCAAATAATAAAAAAAAGACGTGGTAAACTAGATAGAACACTTATCTCAACTATTTTTCATCTGGCAAACTTGTAAAACTCAACTGACTCAATTTAAATATTTAATTATTTGCATCAGTGCAAGAATCCCAAAGTTCACTAGAAGAATCATCAAGTATTTCCTTCAGTTACTTCAACTTAAAAACACATTTTCAGAGTATTGTCAGGATTACCATTGAGGAGAAGACCGTTATTAAAATATATGGACATATTAGAGAGTTGATATCTACCCCCTTGGCGCTGTCACAAAGTTGGGCACTCAATGCATATTTGCATTATGTGTCTGCAGGGGCACTGCTAGAGAATTTGAACTCTATGACGAACTATAATTCTGCCCCCCACCTCCACCCCCCAACCAACCACGGGGCAGCTGTGGCCCACTGGTTAGCACTCTGGACTTGTAACCGGAGGGTTGCCGGTTCGAGCCCCGACCAATGGGCCGCGGCTGAAGTGCCCTTGAGCAAGGCAGGCAGCTCACTGCGCCGGGATTAGTGTGTGCTTCACCTCACTGTGTGTTCACTGTGTGCTGTTTGTGTTTCACTAATTCACCGATTGGGTAAAATGCAGAGACCAAATTTCCCTCACGGGATCAAAAAAGTATATATACTTATACTTAACCACTTGCTCAGTTATTTGTCAGAAGATATATCATTTGGGTATAGAAGACAAAATGTATCCATAAAAGCAACAAAGACTGAAACAGAATCTCAAACCATCTAAATAAAGTCTGTCATGGCCCTGAATAGCTGTTTCTGTCCCTGAATCATCTAAAGAAAACCAGAGAGCCAGAGTTTTCATCACCCTCTTTATCACATTCTTCACTGCTGCCTCTCTGGGGTCTGGTGGCCAGAGGTTGCTTTGATAGAGTTCAGGGACTGAGAGCGGTGTGCTGCTGTCAGCTCTGCTTCATCCAGAATGCTGGCGGACAGTCCTGGGGTTGCTCCTGTATACAGGACACTGTGGGTGGGACTGCACCGAATTGACCTAATAGTTTCCTTAAAAGACATTCATAAATGTGATGAGTCACGTCCTATGGGTGCTGACAAGGTCAGATGAAAACAAAGGGAGTCAGAAGCAATGGATAATGAGATGACCACTGCAAGACCACACCCACTGCATGCCACTGGCATGGCATGCCCCATGAAACAGGAAAACATTAAGCATTCACAAGGCCAAACAGTCCCTGTGATGTGTCAGACAATAAGAGGCTCAAAGACAAGCCATTTACAATGTACACTGTAAAACATAGTGTGGCAATTGCTCTGTCGCTAGCCTTGCCACTTTTTAGAGTTTATCGCGGTTTTAAACTCGTGTTAGACTAATACGTCACGTGACTTCTTACTCCCCATTGCTGTGTCATCAGCGCCTCTGGTTTAATCAAAGTCCTTTAAGGCAAGTCTATCCACTCAACGGCCATATGAATACGAAACGGCAAACCTTTGCAAGATGTGTCCCTTGCGGTCCACAACTTCAGCTGCTGGCTGGTAATAGGGGCAGTCTGAAGCTGTTTTAGCATGTCAGCTCGGCTGGTCTGTTTGTCTCCTTGTGCCTTTCTGGAAGGGGAAGTCTGCTGAGACCATCAGCATTTGCAATGGCAAATAGTTCTTTTCAGCTGGCAAAAATGAGTGGAAGGCAAAACAGGCAGGTCTCTCAGAGTCGTCCATCCTATGTGATAAAACCACTCCTACTCCATATGGAGATGAATCACAAGTTACAATTAAGGTTGGATGAGGAGCGCTGACGCTGACAGCAAGTCTTTTGACCTCTCATAGCACCACTTACAACAAGTCTTGCTAATCCTAGCACTCACCAGCCGTCTTGAACTGACGCGTAACTGTTAAAAACAGCACTCACTGATGCACTTATTCTTACTTTACCGTTTTTTAAATTGTCCTAAAATTGTTGAGAATTACTTTAAAACTTAAACTGTTTACCATGTTGTTAGTCGCTTTGGCTAAAAATGCGTCAGCCAAATGTAATGTAATGTAATGTAATGACCTCTGGAATGCTACATGTTGCTGAGAACCCCACCCCCACTTTACCCCAGCCTTTAAGTGGCCATGCAAGGGGCCAACACTGGACAAATCAGGAAGGAATCGGCCATAGTAATTGATCGTTCCCAGGTAAGCACGCAGTTCGGTAACATTTTTGAGCTCTGGTGCCTCCCTTATAGCTCTTACTTTCTTTTCCAAGGGTTGGAGACCGGCGGCAGATACCCGATGTCCTAAATATTCAACTGCTGGAGCCATGAATTCACACTTAGGGGCCGTTTATACGAGAACGATTGCGAAGGAAGACGACAAAATATTTTATCATAAGTGCCTTTCGCTTTTACCGCGGCGACCCGCCATCGGGCTTGAAGACGAAAAAATCTGAAGACTCCTTCCAGAGTGTAGAGATTTGAAGACGACCCAGGTTGCGTCTCCGTCTAAACGGCTAAACCAAAGATCCTTGGTTACCTCTCTGGCTAAACTGTCAAATTAGAATGCACCCCACCACACAGCGGTCTGGAATGCATATCCAATCGAATATCACATACTCTTGCGTCTTCATATAAACAAAGATTTCCCCCTGAGAATGCTCGTCTAAATGCGAAAAAAAAAATGAAGACGAGACACCACTTCTGGGTCTTCTCTTTTCATCGTCACCGTATAAACGTAGCCTTAGACCTTTTTAGTCTGAGATCTGCTTCCTCAAATCGTGTCAGAACCTGACTGAGCGTTTATATGGGCTTCTTCTGATGGTCCTGTCACAAGGATATCATCCAGATAAACAGTTGTGTGTGGAATCCCTGCCAATTAATTCTCCATGGTCCTCTGAAAAATTGCACAAGCTGAAGCAACTCCAAAAGAGAGACGTGTGTACTGGAATAACACCTTATGAGTGTTAATTGTCACCAGTTTACGCAAATCTTCAGCTAGAACCAACTGTTGGTAGGCATAGGACATGTCTAGAGTAGCTTGTGCCCTCAGCCAGTGTAGCAAAATGCTCCTCTATTCGTGTTCTAGTCTTGAAGCTACATTTGTGGTTAACTCGTCTCCACAAATCCTAACAGTACTGTCCGGTTTCATCACAGCCACGATGGGCGTTGACCACTCAGAGTGTGTAACAGGTTCAATGACCCCTGCTGCTTGTAGTCTGTCTAACTCCACTTCAATCTTAGATCGCATAGCGAAAGGCACAGGCCTGGCCTTACAGTTGCGAGACTTGACAGATGGGTTAACATGGAAACGCACTTCCATACCTTTTAAGGTCCCCAGCTCATCTCTGAAGATCTCATTATGTTTTGAAAGGACGTGTTGCAGCACGTTATCTGCGCTATCTGTGTAATTTATGTTGATGCATCACACCATCAAGTAGATGACTATCCAAAACCATAGACAAACACACTAATCCTTTGAGTAACACACAGTCTGAAACAGTTGCAGAAAGATACACCTGTAATATATCCAGTAAACATGTCAACAGATATACTGTCTCTGCTAAATTACTGACATTAAGCAGGTGTGGGCTTGGTTAGTATTTGGTTGGGAGACCTCCCTGGAAAATTAAGTTGCTGTTGGTAGTGGCTGAACAGGTAATGGCACTCTTCTGTATGGTGAAAAAAATCAATAAAAAATATTGCAATGGAGTTACTGCGACACTGAAGGAGGCTGCAGGAGGTACAGTATGAAGTATACATTCATTTTAGGCAAGTAATCTCAAAAGACAAAATCAACAAAAGACACAGACTGAGTTATACTTATAAATATTTATGTAAGGATAGATGATAGATTTTACAGTGTATATGTCAAATGAATCACACTGTAGGGAAAAATGTTTGAGGTGACCATGTAACAGGCTCTTTGAGATAGATTTTTCCTTTGCCTTTTTAAAAGCAACAACAACGGCAAAAAACAAACAACAGCACACAAAACCCCAAACTCCTCAGCTTGCATGGTATTTATGATATATTACATTTATTCATTTAGCAGACACCTCGAATCCATCCAAAACGACTTACAGAAAGAGAATAACATTCAAGCTAACATTAGCAGTTTTATGTAGTCTTGCACGCTCGCTCTTATACTGATGACAATTGCGCTGCGTAGATGTCATCAGAGGCCCAGCTCTGAGACATATCAAAAGCCCTACTGTGTGTGTGGAGACCTAAGATGACCCCATCCGCTTCTGATGTCTGTGTAGACTGTAACACTTACATATACCCTCTCTCTCTCTCTCTCTCTCATTCTTTCTCTCTCTCCTCTCTCTCTGTCTCTCATTCTCTGTGAGTGTGAGGGATCTCTTTGAGAACATGTGGAGCTCATCGGTATGCATTATAAACTCCTCTTTGTTAGTTAGCTGAGACAGAAGCGCTGTCACCCGGCGGAAGGTGAGAGGAGGAGGTCCCGAACAAAAAGCAAACACAGAGCTTCTCTGACAGCTGGACAGACAGAGACTGTGGGAAAAAGACCTTGGACATGTGCAGGGCGAGAGGCATGTAGGCGTGGGAGCGATGCCAGGGACCGCCGTAGAGGACCATCAAGGAGCTCACTCTCACAACATCAGCCTGCTATTGATGAGTCAAAGAGAGAAAACAAGTTGTTCCCAAAAAGGAAGGTATACGACTGTGCAGAGATTCCTGGTTAGAAATGTTATTCTAACAAAGATGAACGGAAACCTTTACAAAGACCTGGCCAATTGTTTAGCATTGAAGAATCATTGGTAATTTTACATAACTTAACATTTACATAACAAATATACCCTTGATATGAACCACAACCATAGACCAAATAGGGACACGCAATCCTAGATGCACACAAATCACACCGAGTATTAGTACACCACACATCTGGTCAGGAGCTCTTGTGGAAGTGAGAGCTCCCCGTAGTGTGCTCGTGTAGGGGGGAGAAAGGCTTGTGTGTCCTGTTTGCCTGAACTAAACACACACCCTCATTTCACCAGGGGCTTACACACACACACAAGTGGAATCTAACAAGCCAGCTGATTGAAGCTGAGATTTACAATACTTCTCAGAAACAATGAATGGATTCCCCATATTGATTAAAAAGGGGGAATTAGTTATGGGCGTCTTTTATTTCTGTGTCTTTAAAACATGGTGCTCCCACAGCAAGATGTAAGGTAATTGTTTTTTTGGCAAGACAGCAAGACTTCCTCAACTGTTGGCAACGCATACTGAGAAGCATAACCGATCCTGTCAATACTCTTAAGTTAACCGGGCTGCCGTCCAAAAAATACTCAAGTGCATCAAGACAGCACATGATTCCTTTATCATTGATCAGCATAACAAATCAGACTCTCATCAGCGCGGCAGCATCTCCTCTCATATATCACAGCACATCCCTGTAGAGTAGTTAGTTACTCAGGAGATTTGTGTGTCTTCTTCACTACAGTATGTTTACAGTAAGCACAGAGAACTCTTCTGTTCCTACTGATAGATAAGCCCTGCAGCATATGGACATCTTCCATGTAGAAGATGATTCCAGCAAAGTAGATTTCTTTGATATGTGATTGTAAAACCTTCACTCAATGATCTGATTAATAACTAGATGAATATTTAGGATTTAATAAACACTAATCAGTATTTTCAGTCAGATTCAAATTTAATGCACTGTTATGAATTTGATACTTGGACAATGGACCAGGGGGAATTGCTGTATTTACACAGTCCAATAAAAGTTTGACACAAGTATCTTGAGGCCGGCACATCTCTGGCTTCAGCTTTGTTCAGTTTTATAACCATGTACACGGTGTGCCAAGCTCAGGTCTGTAGTCATAGTGAGGAGTTGTATAACAGAGAGCAGTATGGTCTTCTGATGCAACCGTAGCTATTCTATTTCCACACAAACCCTTCCCTTATAGATCACTCCAGCACCATCGGTTACGAGTGCTCCAGTGTGCCTCCGCAATGCTGCAGCCTACACACAAGCACAGTCAGGTATTTCTGACAGTTTGGAAGGATGCATAGAAGAAAGCTGGGAACATACTGATGCCCCTTTCAAGCATGCAAAATATGATAAATTACCACCAAGTTTCAGTAAAATAGTATTAAAGATAGAATTATAGTGCTATCATGTGATTTCAGTAAAATAGTATTAAAGTACACTAGTGCTATCATGTGATAACATCTGTGTGAGGAGCAAATGCATTGTCAGGACAGCATGAAATCCTTATAAGGGCTCAGGTTTCTGATGTTTCTTCTTCTAACATCACTTCATTTACTGTGGATATTATTGTGCCCTCCATGTAGGAGTTGCCACTTAAGAGCCCAGGTCAAGGAAGAAGTCTGCACAATGCTTAGCAACTCAGCTCAGCACCTTCTGGACTTGATCTTTTCTGAAGAAATAAAGATAGTTTGATTCACAACAGTTATCAAATGTAACGGATTAACACAAAAAAAACGTTTTTCACACTCCCCTGCCTGCATTGGATTGTATATCTTTCCTTGCATGGTTTGTAGCCCTTTAATTGTCCACACACACACTGAAACGCTGATGCTGCACTTTTGGATCGCGCCGGCCCGCGAACCTTCATTTGCAGCTTGCCAACAAAAACAGACAGGACAGAGCCTTGCGGGCAGTGACATAACAAATACCTCGTAAAGGTGGGCCTGCCTGAGAGATGCATCATGAGAGATGGAATTCAATACCTTACACATGAGGACAGAAGGGCCTGCCAGTATCATAAAACAGCCATCCATGATAAATTATGAGAAGATCTACAGTTTTTGAGGACAATTGATCTTGACATAGGCATATGGACTGACTCCTACAGGGCGTAGGACGCCATGTTGGATATGCATGTATGGATGAGCCCTGATGCTCCCCTGTCTCTGTGCATCATGATGGAAACAGAGATAAATGTTGAGTGAGACATCTGCCATAAATCACTGACCAGGGAAGGCTGCACGTGTGTGTGTAAGGACAGTCCACTGAACAAGGAGGTGTGTGTGTGTGTGTGTGTGTGTAAGCCCACTGACCAGGGAGGGTTGAACATCAGTGAGGTGTTGACTTTTGGGAGTACTGTGGGAGTGATATGGCAGTGCATCTGGAAAAAGCCTCTGCCTTTCTCGGAGTCTTTCTCTCTCCAATAAATAACTGTGTCCTGAGACAGAGGTTTGCTGAAAGCACACTAGACATAACACATAACTCAGATCTAATCCGAGATTTCTATGTCTGAAAAAAAAATGGAGAACAAGTAAGCCTGATCTGATTTCACAAGTACATATTCACACATGGCACACACACACTCACATGCATCCCCACATCCATTCTCTCTCTCTCTCTCTCTATGTAGCATTTATCTATGAGACTCAAAATCAAATACTTTAATATTTGATCATATTGAATTACTTCCAATGAATTCAAATGCAAATCTGATAATGAAACCCAAACAAAGCAGCCTCCCATTAACATTTTTGGATCATCCATGTAATGTGACCCCTCAGTGAGACGGATGGGGATCTCTGCCGTGTCTAGACAGCTCTGCTCTGGATGCCTCTAGGCTGCCTCGCTGGTTTAGTCTAGGCCATTCTAGCCAGCCACCCGACTTCCCTTCTCCACACTCCTCCTCCTCCCCCTCTCTCCACACCCCCCTTTTCCTCCTACTCCCTCTCCACACTCCTCTTCCTCCCCCTCCTCCTCCATCTCCTACTCCAATTGACTTGTTGGTGTGGCTATTTTTCTCAGACTATTTGAGACCAACATCTGATTAGATGAGGCCCAGTGCTATTTTTCTCTCTGCAGAACTGCTGACCATTCTGTCTGACTCACAGCCATTGGCAGGTGTTGACATGTGGAATACGCAAGAGCAATACATAAGATAAGAAGTGAGAAATAGCCTGGTCATGGTCGATTAGTCTCAACTTTTGGGCGATTTCAACAGAATGTCTTTTGGACCCTCAAGACAGGATGTTTACATAATCTCACCACCACAACCTGAATTACCTGCAGATAAATGGTATTGAGAATGGACAAATACCTGCCTCCCTTCTGTGTCAGATTCTGCAGAAATGGCCATCGTACCTTTGGCTTGAGCTTCTCAAACAGAATGTGAATTGACTGTAGAGAAATCTCCTAATAGGGCCGTGCACTCTAGCTTGTCACCAGTGTTATTTCACATTTGGGATCTTAATCAGTAATCCAATTTCTGAAATCTGGAAATGGTATGGCAGGAAATGATTAAACTGATAAGGTCAAACCTCCATTCTCTGACTGCATTCTGGGATGTCAGTATCTGGAAGCTTGTGCAACTTTGTGTTAGTGAATTCAATAGGGGGCAAAATTCAGACCATATGAAGACTATCATATTCTGCTAGTGTAGGCGTTAGGGCCATTTGGTCTCTAAAAACAAAGGCATTTAAAGCAATTAATCGTGGACTCTTGTTTTGGCCTGGGAGAAGTTGTTGGGACAACCCCAAGCTAGCAGAGGTTATGACCACTTTAATGGACCATCACATTATGGAAAGAATTTGCAGAGAGAGAAGGAACAGAATTTATTGCTCAGTGGTCTGATACAAAAGAGTGAACTGCTGGTATGTACTTCCAATGTTTTTATTCTGAGGACTTAATATCAAAATATGACTAGGTATTTGCAAGTGGCAACAAGCAGTGTAGATTATGATTATCAGAGACAATCTTAGATCGTTTTTTACAGAGCACCAGAACTCAAAGATTGAGCCATGCATGTGTGGGCAAATTCTGCATCATTACCAGATGCAAAATCAAAGCGACATTGTTCTCTCAAAGAATCACAAGAATCATTCCACCTGGGTGAATCTCTCAAACAAGCATGCTTCAGAGGAAAGCAGTCTTCGAATGCTGTCCACCTTGTGTGAAAGAACGGTCCTTTTAATCTTCCCCTGGGCCTGATTCTCTCCCATCGGTCCTTGCACATCACAAGGGAAAGAACAGAAGAGTGCCGGAGCTGGACTGAGTATTGTTCACAGAGGTGAACTGAGCCGTTGTTATTAATGACATGCTGGAGATGGTAATTCAAAAAGATATGAAAAAGGGCAAACAAAGATTGTGCTGAGAGGGCAAATAGCTATTTTCCCTGTTCTGATCGCAAGGTGAGATTAAATCTTCTCCAGAACGTTGGTTTAGGCTTAGGAAGGAAATATTAATCACCTCTCTCAGAGGGCTCCGTTTTGTTTGAACGATAACATTTGGATTTGACACAATCTCTGCACTGGGCTGTACTTGAGTCATTGGACAGCCAGCGGAGATTGACGGACAGCCTGCTTTTAGCATAACACAGTGTGTTTTAAACCCATCCACAGAAATTGCACCAATTACAGAAATCACATAATCACAGCAATTGATGGGAGAGTGAGAAGAACACGCTGTCCTCCTCTGCAACTGGCACCGACTACTTGCAGGCTGATCAGTGATGGTAACTTAAGTGTGAAAAAATTACATAACCTACGCAAAGCCTGAGGGGCTCTGAGACGTGCAGTTGAGTCACTCTTACAGGAATATTTTCCCACCGGTGAGTCGATAAGCTCCGTAGATGAAGTCTAGGCGGACAGAGTGATGCGCAAGGGCACATTTAATTTCCAGCGCAAAACAAACACTACACGGCGCAGCTGGGGGGTATTTGGACATGACCTGGCGCATGAAAGGGAGCACGTTGTGGGAGGGAAAGGCAGCATCACGCACATGGATCAATGCGTTCCGCCAATGCCAGCAGAACACTCACAAACTAACATTCCTTCTAAAAATACGCACCACGGAGGTGGACGATGACTGGCCGCTCACCAAGTAACTCTAAGATCCCAACGGTGACGTGTCCACATTATAAAGGCAAGGAAAGAAAGAAAGAAAGAAAGAAAGAAAGAAAGAAAGACACACACACACACACACACACACACACACACACACCACCACCAAAGAAAAAAAAAACATATACTGTTCATCCGGTTACAAAGCGAGAAAAATCAAAACAAGAGTTGAAAGAGTTTATTTTATAGCAACAGAAAATTCAATCTATCTCAGTCATCAGCTCGAGAGGGGGCCAGCTTTGAAGTTGGGGCTGGGGTTGTTGCAGTGGAGATAGCCCACAGTGAGGGATAACAGAAGACGGCAGCGTAGGGGCCAGGAAAAGCTCAAGCACTGGAAGGCTGAGCAGGATCCCAGCTGTCCTCCAGGGCTCGGCGTCCCAACCCCTCTCCTACTTCAACTGCCAGACTGTTTTCTTTGCACATGCACACACCTTCCAGGTATGTCAAACATGTTTTGGAAGGGAGAGGGGTGCACACAGTGCCTTATCCCATGCTGAAACCCCCAGTGGACAGGCAGGCCTCCCACCAGAGGCGCAAACAACTGATAGAAAACATAAAAAAGGCCTTGTTCCCAAAAAAAAGCTTTTCCTGTCTCCTTATGCGTGTTCACACCATGTTAGCCTTGTCCAACAGCCATTTTAGTACATCAGATGTAAATGGCAGTGTGGAGGCTTGGGATATGTTGCCTGAGTAATGTCCAAGCCTCCACCACCCACTCACCTAGATAAAGTCCTGAGGCCAAAGTTTTATCACATATAGCCACTGATTTAGTGAGCTGGCCCATTGTAACCTGATACATTACTCCAGCCTTGCAACAGGTGCAATGTATGGGATAAAAACTAGCAGCACCTTTACCATTGGATATATTCTCTTCTCTCTCTCCCTCTCTCTCTTTCTCCTTTTCTTTACTCATTTCTTCTCCTTTTCCCCCCAGAGTTATCACACACGTCCTTTTCTTGCTTGAATTTCCCCTGGGGATCAATAAAGTATCTATCTATCTATCTATCTATCTATCTATCTATCTATCTTTACAGGCCTTTTTGTTTTTCCTCCTCTCCTCTCTCTATCCTTCTCTTTCAGGCCCAGGCAGTACTGGCTTTCTGGCGATCATAAATCCTTTGGTAAATGTAATGTCCCTGTCAATGGCAAAAGTGAAGTCACAGCTGCAGAAATGAAAGCAATATTTAAGACCTGCAATGAAACTGTCATATATGCTAATTTGCAAATGAAGAACACAATCAGCTTTTCTCCTTTCAGGGGACTTCAGGCGACCAAAGTGGCAAAAACTGCATTCTGTTTCCTCATAGTAATTGTCCAGAGAACTGTTGTGTGTCACATTTGTGTGCAGATGAGAACAGAAGCAGTGAGTTTTTGAATGCAAACATTGTTGACTTATCTTGACTTGAAGGAAGTCTACGGAGGTGTAACGAGCTCAAGGCCACTGAAATTCCTTCACTCACACCGAGGAGGGTTTCTTGATCATGACAAAAGTGCTGTCTCGACTCCACTGGACACAGGCTCAGATCAGCGACACCCCTCTACATGACCGCGTCCTCCTCCCTAGCAGCAAAGCCTCTTCCTTCAGCTTCCTGTGCCAACCCCTCATCCCCTCCACCCCCAGCTTGGAAACTCTCTCCCCTGAAGCTCTATCAGGATGTGGAGACAGAGGGATGGAAAAAAGGAGTGGGAGAGAAAGAGAGAGGAGACGAGCCTGGCAAAGCGCTCAGCAGCAAAGGCTGTGTGTGTTGGATGGATGGATGGTCAAGGCAGCATGGGGCAGACTTCCTGTTTCTGCCTTCCATGGTAATACTGTGGTACTTGACTCCCAGCTACATCAAGATTGGTCATGCGGTAAGGCCATAATTCACTCAGCAGGAAGCCTCCTTCTGGACGTGGTGTCATTCTGTTCTGTAACACCAGGCGTGATTTCTGGGGAAAGAGAGAATGATTTGGCCACACCATGCGATGTGGGGAAGTGTGGCAAGAGTGATATCAAAACAAGAGCCCATAAAACATGTTAGGGCAGAGACAACTTCCTGCTCACCCACTGCTGCCAAACCAAATACCAGGCAAAGCACGAGCTACTTCATCAGGGCTAATGTATGTTGGCACGGCCAGTCCACATAGACCTGGGAAATAACTGTTCCTCCAACAAGTTTTTGGCAGTGACCTCACTGTTTAGAGTTGGATCAATAGTTCATTTCTGAAACTCCACTACAGTTATTACAAAGAATTTGTCTGAGAGGAGGAACCATAGAGTTTGACTTTTATGACACCAATATGAGTAAGTTAGTATACTGCTTACTTTCCATTTGACAACTGACGGCTGACATCCACATTGTGTTTCAGTAGACCAGCCAAAGAGTATCCTCTCTCCAAAAATCACTTTTGAAATGGATCTGATAGCTGTGGCCAAATGCGGGAGTGACACAGAGTGTCTAGCCTATTTCCATCAGTCTTCAAAAGAAATCACTGATGGAGTCAATCTATTCTTGGCTTTGCATCTATGGCAATGCTTTGGAGGTTCTTGCAAACAATTTAGCAGTATGGTTAGCTTCAAGTTGATAATGTGAAACAGTCACGTCAGTACTGAAGAAATGCTTGTGCAACGAAGTGGACAACTAGGTCCCTTTCAATTCATTAGTCCAATCTAATGCAGTATTATATAATCTAATACTCAACAGTATTAAGGCCCACTAGAACATATCAGCATACACACAGGCAAGGACGTGTATAAACATCAGTGAAGACTATTCAGAGGTGCAAGTGATCATTGTTATCCCTCTAACATTCAGACTGATCAGTACATGCACAGGTTGTGAGCTCTATTTCCTGATAAACTAGATATAAATATAAACTGCTATAAACTTCTGATATAAGCCAGCTCAAACAGCTTGTATTATCGCAACTGAATACATCTTTTTTTACATGTATAGAAAAATACAGACAGAACGAAAGAAAGAAGGAATGAAAGAATGCAAGGAACAGGAGCGATTCCATCTACCCATGCTGCTCTGAGGGCTCATTCATGAGGACTTTCGTGCGCCTCACCAAGAAGACGGACCAGATTTCACCCCAATTCAAATTAATTCATGACATGTCTAATTCAATTAAGCCTCCCAGGTTTCTTGGAATGGGTATGACTCATATTCTCTCTCTCTCTCTCTCTCTGTTCAATAGGAGCCTTTCTCTCTGAGGAGGAAAGTCACCCTGACTCTAATGCAGGGCCTTCAGTAGTTTGCACGCTCTAGTGATGACTGCTGGCCAATCCTTTGCACAACTCAGTCCCCACACCTCCTTCACACATCACCGCCTGCTCACACACACACACATGCACACACACATGCACACACACACACACACACACGCACGCACATACATGCACACACACACACACACACACACACACACACACACACACACACACACACACACACACACACACACACACACAAAGACGGAGGCATGCATGCACAAACACACAGTATAGACCTATCTCTCATCTAAACATGCATACCAGTTGATTCAAATCTGAAATATTTCAGAAGTAAAAAAATCTTCTTGTGGATATAATTACACAATGTTTGGTAACAATGTGTAGAATGAGAACTGGAAGGAAGGGCAGAGAGCCCCTCATCAGGAGAAAGGCAGAGAGAACGCCACTGATTGAATCTACTGACAAGACCGGTGAAGGAAAAGGGGGTTCAAAACTGTATCAATTTACTCGGCTTTCAGGCCCGTCCCCCTGTCCCTCTAATGCAGAGCTGTTGATGCAGCAGATGTTTTGGGAACAAGGCCTGAGAGAGAGGGCAAATGGTCCAATACCTCAATCAAGAATCTGAACGTGTTCCTTCTCTTCCGCACACGCACTGACAGGAAATACTGAAGTTTCCCATTCCCACCTTCTGTAACCCTCTAAGATGTTGTATAAACATGAAAGAGAGCTGATGGACTGTTTTGACATTTGACTTGGCCTTTATTATTTGACACAGGCAGTGATGAGGCCTACTAAACAATAGTAAGATCAGCGAGAGGGCCTTAATCAGCACATGGCAGCTGCTGGATGGAATATTCCATCTGGACTTGTTTTCCCCTCGGCAAAATATTATCACCGCTTTTTTCTTTTTTTTCAAATAGGATGCACTGACCTCACACTCACAAGGCTGAGTGATAAGCAAACTCACAGGCTCTGTGACCTTTTACTATGCATGTGTGTGCGTGCATGTGTGCGCGAGCAAAGAACAATGTCCTGGCGGGCGTCTAAAGGAAAGCATGTCTAAAGTGCCATGCTCATATGGATGTTACCGCACCTTTGGTGTTAGCTGGCACCCTCTTGACAGCGGACATCCTTTATGACTTCACTTGAAGTGGGTAGAAATGAGTATGGAGACTGCACTGTGGAGTAGTGTAGATGAAGTAATACACAATACAGAAGTACTGATTAGCAAAGCCATAACCATGGAGTCAACATGGTCAACAATGTTAATGTCCCAATAACTGTCCCAATAACTGATGGACAGTAGCAGACAGTAGTATACTGAACTGCAATCAGTAGAGAATACTAGATGGACAACACAGCTGGGTAGAACATATTTTTTGTAAATAACAAACACATTATTTGTTACAAAACACACATACATGCTAAAGAGTGCTTGCTGATTTTCATTCAGTCTTGATTCTGACTCCAGACCTTCATCATACCTTTATTGCAAAAGGTTCTGGTTGATTGAACCATGCAAAAATACTATGCCTAACAAATTAAACAACTTGCCACTTTTTGAAATGTGCTTTTATCCTGCAAGTAGTTTTGGTATCTCCTTCAAATTAATTGTGATGATGGTTATGTAAAGGTTAAATAAACACAAGTGTCTCCCAGCTCCTATCAGCAATCCAGGATCTGCACTATGCAGTTCTGTGTTTCAGGTAGAGACAAAGGTAGAACCAAAAAGTAAAAAAACATTCCACAGCATGACTTGCTTACTATATTGTCAAAAAACACCAGTTATGTTAGCAACCCTCTAGGAGTGCCAGCAAGGCTCTGTATGGTGTTCATAAGGTTTTACAAGTCTTTTGGGTAGCTAGCTCACTAGCTTTAGACTAAAACTCACATTGTGCTGCTTTAAGGACTATCATACCCACCTCTGGAGCTCTCCCAGTGTCTAGAATGGTTCAAGCGCTTACAGGTGCTGATGAGCCCTGGGTGTTTACAGCCCGAGAGAGCTGTCCTGGCGGCTGTGCGTTGACAGGTGGGCGCCAGATGTGAGTGTCGGAGTGCTGTGCACTGTTTGATTTCTCAGGGCAACCAATTGTTTTTAGATTACTGTTTTAGGTTTTTCAGTCATACTTAGGCCAGCCATTAGAATGTGATTCCTTATCCATGCACACCCTAGCACCACTAGTGAAACATACTAATGATGGGCCTGTTTACTTCAAAGCTTGTGTCAAAATAGATCTATTTTACCAATCCCATACAAAAAATGTAGTCAGACATTGTCAACTGTCTGCCTGACTGTCTGCTCTCCTGTGTGAGAAGTGAGAAGTATGCCATCTACTGCGGGAGGTGCAGATTACACATCTACTGCAGCGGGAGCTGATAACTCAGATAATCACAGACTATTGAACCTGTTTATCTGTGTTATTTACTTCTTAAATGACAGTCAGTCATACTCTAAAACACAGACCTTATTTGACTTGGGTGTGGCTGAAAATGAGTTCTCTTTTTAACTTAATTGGTGAATTAAGAGAGAGCTATCGAGGCCCACTTTCACTAGACTAGAGGCCGTTGAAAATGTCACTCTGACAGTCTTGAATTTCCCCTTGAGGATCAGTAAAGTATCTATCTATCTATCTATCTATCTCTATCTGAAGGGCTCATCATCTGTCTATGCGTATGCGGAGCATCCGATTCACAGGAAAGGCAAACAAACTCCCTGTGTAACAGTGAAATCAGATCTAATTGAAACATCATGTCAGGCTTGAGTCACGAATTACACTTCAAACGGCTTGCTAGGACTGCCGTTTCTCCCAGCGCCTGCTTTTTGCTGCTTTGCTGATGACGCGCTCTCCTTGTCATCCGCTCCCCACCGTGAAAAGCAAAAAAACGCCAATACCACACCCATGGGGGCATCGACCTTTGACCTCTACGTACTGTACTTTGAGGTTGCGCTATTTTCTTAACTTCACCGTGACTGAGCCTTTCAAAACAAGCATGTTGCTTGCACATGTGTGCTTAATTTCGCCTGAAGTATGTTTCATTCAGTCAGGCGGGGCGAGGCAGCCCAAACTGGTCCGAACAGACAAATATTCCCCACGTATGCACTTATGTAACAGAATTCTGCTTCACCTGTAAGCTTTAACAATATCGTGTCCTTGGAGTACAGAGTTATATACACTAGAAAGTTTGAAAATATGAATGAAAGTTTATTATTTACAACTGAGGTAAGAATAGTCTTAAGAAAATTAACCATTTGAGATGGGACAATGCCACACATCTCATTAAACAGACTGACGATCTCTAGAAAGCCATCAGAACATAACTTTTAACATATTGGACAGCCATCCAATTGATCACTTGAAAACTAATGTAGCAATATTTTATGACTGTGACATGGACAGGGATTTCAAACCCATTATTCACAGTAACAGCATATTGCATTTTCCCTCAGTACAACCACAGGCATGTCTGTACTATAGAGCCCTTGAGCAAAGCCCATCCAGCAAAATGGGCATTGATGTAACTGTTGGATCTGAAACTAAAGGTGCTTTAATCTTTAATAGAAATGCCTCAGCAGCAGGAACAAACCCCCTCATCTGTAATAGGTTCTTCATACCTCCTCTGCACACATGATGGCATTTTTTACAAGGTTTGCCATGACTACTCAATGAAATGGTAAATGACAACTATGAAAAAACTATGAACTATGAAAACTATGAAAAAACTATGAAAAAAAAAAACTATGAGTTGCAGTTTGTACAATTCCACTATTTGAGCTGCTTGGATGCTAATGAATGTAATACACCCTTCTCAGAAATGTTGAAACTTGAGCACAACAGTGGTAAGAGCAAGCCAGCTGTCTACCTAGTGACTGCTCGACAACTTTTCAAACCATGTGTAAGCCTTTACACAGGAGGCAAAATGCCCAAAAAGCATCTCCTCGCATGTGTAACTAAACAGGAAAATGTGGAGAAAAGAGGAGTTGTGTAGTCTTAGCCTGCTTAGAACTGTCAGCTAAACCAGCTAATATCATTGCTCCATACATCTTAACAGATTTCAACTATTAGCACTAGAAGCGTTACACTGGAAGGTTATATAGGAGGCTCATGCTGGAACTGAAATACACTGTTTCAGTTTTATCATAAGTACTCTCTCGGCCGTTAACTCACAGACATGAATAGACCCTGGAGTATCCCTGCAGTAGCCGTAGCCTAATTGAAGAGGCCTCTAAATCTGTCATCAACAGTTTCCACTATCCCTGGCTACTCCTCCTTTTCCGTCTGCAACTGGCCCTGATGTCGGACGGAGTGTTTCCTTTTGTCAGCTCATCAGCTCAGCCCGTGATTACAGTCATTATACCGGTCTTTAGCATTGAGCTCGGTGGTGTGATGGAGATGTCACTCAAGAGCTATCAAGGCCCACTTTCACTAGACTAGAGGCCGTTGAAACTGTCACTCTGACAGTCTTGGATAGTGCATGAATAACACAAACATAAGAGGAAAGCTAAACGACCAAAGGAAACCGCCTTTCCTTCATGAAAGGATTGTTGACATAAAAACAAGAGGTTTAATAGCAAAGCAAGCAAGCATTAGATATATGCTGACTGTAGGGATTATTTGGATATTAGATTTGGAAGCATATTTTTGGATGGCATTTTGCCTTTATTTGAATAGGACAGTGAAGTTTGACAGGAAGTACTGTAAGTGGGAGAGAGGAAGCGGGATGGGGCGGGATCGGGAAATGACCGCAGGTCGGATTCGAACACCTTTGACCTTGACCCGAACATGGTATGGGCGCTGTAGCCAGTAGCGTACATTGTAGGTACACACAAACAGACTAAGCAATTCCTGCACACACACACACACACACACACACACACGCACGTATACGCACACACAGAGAGAGAGACACACACACACAGACATGTATGTATGCACACATATGTAAACACACACACACACACAGAACACAGCAACAGAGAGAGCATTCTATCGCTACAACAATCTGTTTTCAATCTTGCCACACCTCCCCTTGACCTGAAAGGGCTCTCTCCTTCTACCTATCTTTGCTCTCTCTCTCTCTCTCTCTCTCTCTCCTCTCGTTGATTTTGATCCAGAGGACGGACTGAAAGCCAGATGTGGCCAGGCTCCTCCTCAGCTAGAGCGCCTGAGGGGATCTGTGGGAGACTCCCTGCTGGGGACAGCCGGGCCCGCAGACGTTGCGTTAGCCGCTGGGCCGCAGGTGTGCTAATGTGGACACTCATCTGTAGCTCATCAGCCCCCATAAACTGGGCTGGGGGAGACGCCTTTGGGGACAAATGGATACACGGAAAGATCTGATTAGTTTATTTTCATGGGCTAGAGGAGAGGTTTCTATGAAAGGTAACTGAGTGGGCTAATTAGTGTGCGGACCTAAGAGGGGGCCTGCTCTCAGTAGTGACATGACATATCACTTAGAAGCCAGAGACAGACCGCTATGGCAAGGTGAAGTTTACAATTAGGTTAGCTTGGACAGTTTTATTCAACATGTCATATCTACCATTCACATGATTAGGCAATTGAGACATTGTAGAAGTTGGGCTGCTGTCAAGAGAATTTGCAGCTGTTGGAATCATTTGTGGTAAATACTCATGATGAGTCACCACATGTGGATGCACAGTATCTCATTAGCTGTGTTCACAATATCCACTCATTCACTACATAGTGCACTATAGTGAATAAAATACAGTATAGTGCCATATGTATTGCGCAGCTATTGTCTACATCATCATAGTGTTTTCTAGAGAAGATGTATTCCATAAGTCCTATTATGCCAAGCTAAGCACAGCTCAAGAGAGGACTCACTTCTCTCCCATATGTTAAAGCTGCTGGTGTAGGAATACTGCTGTAAGGGCCTCTGGAACATTCTCTGAGAAAGAAAGAATATGCATACACCGGTCACAGTCATTGGGACTATTTCTCAGTGATTTACATTCCCAGGTGCTATTTAAAATGTATTATCGGTTACCAAAAATGTATGTACCCTGTAAATACAGTCTCTTCAGCACTTGATCTACTTGTGCACATTAAATAGATGTTAAACTGCTTTTCGATGTACTGGTAGGTTACTTGTACAATGACAATAAAGTTGCATCTAATCTAATCAAATCTCACCAAATTAAGCAGATCAAAGCAGACGGCGCTTGTCTTTTGTAAAAGAGAGCAACTACAGACAGAGGTGATGTTTCTTAAGAAAAAAGAACAACAGCAACTCAGCAGTAATTGGAAGTGAGAGCAAAAATCTCACAGCCAACAAGGAGGGTAGCAAGTCAACTCTGACACAGGCTCAAAGCTCCAGGCTCAGGAAATGTCTGGATGGTGTTAAATGGGAAGGAATGCGATGTGTTCTGGGGCCCAGAACTCCGTCTACCCAGGAGCCTGAGCCCTGGGGCACTATGGCAACAGGCGAGACGAGAGGAGAGGAAAGCAAGCTTCTGGATGCATGCAGAGCAGAGGTCGTCTGTGATCTAGCACTGTACGGGGCCGCAAGGCCCGACACATATCCCAAACTAGAGACTGGTGTCAGGATACTCCCCAGTTGACACCCAACAGCAGCAGCAAAGAGGTGGCAAATTCCACATACTATAGTGCAATTTGATGCTGATTTTAACACAAAATCAGATGCTCTACCACAGTTCTCGGTGAAAAGACACAGTCCTGAATATTACACAGTGTTGTCTTTCTGACAACAAAACAAATCTGTATATTTCAAAAGTCTCCCAAAAGTCCAGAAAAGGTCCAGTGAGGTTGCCTAGGAACCATAGCCTGACGAGCCAGACCCACATTAAAATGTAGGGTCTGAGCACTCACCGTTCGTAGTGCTCAGTCCGAGGGGCGGGATAATCGGTTGTCTTTCAAATTCCCTCTGCACACAATAAGACAGTGCTGAGTCTTATGCGTTTTCCCACCAGCGGAGCTAGTTGGCTAGTTCAAACTTTTGCCAACTTAAAACAAGCTTAACTCGTGTCACACACATCCATCTTCTTTGTTTTCAAGTAGCAGGGAATTCAAGCCAAAATGTTGCAACTCTGCCATCAATCATTATGTTAAGCCCGCCTAACGATTTGATTGGCCTGATAGAAGTTAAATTTTTCGAGCTCACAAGCCAACGGAGAGTTGCTAGACTAGCCCTGGAAGCAAATGTAATATGCTGCCGCTAGGGTGCGTCTAGATTTCTAGGCTATAGGAACCAGTGAGGTAACACTATCTGAATGTCCTACTTTCCTCATGTGGCAGTGTGGTCATCGCTGAGACCTGGCTGAGAGCCAAGCCTTTGTTGAACCACCCTACACCACCTACACACACACACAGCTGTACTGCATCAGTGGGGTCTCCAGTTCAGGTCCAGGCCCTGTTTTTACAAATCTATTTCTAAAAGCATGCAGCCCTGAGGCCCTACTGCTGCTTTCATTTTAGCCTCCGAGTGGAACTAGGCCAGGGAACATCGTTCTCTACACCTTTAAAGGAACAGGATGGGGGGATTCCCCTTTTCACCCATTTTTAACATACTGGGTGGGTACCCATTTAACACTAAAGGGGTACCCAATGCTAGCCTGGTATCACCAGACCATTCACTTTGTGAAGACGGTCTGGACACTCTCCATTGGGAAATGTTTCCAATCCAAGTAACATAATGTGCGTAGACTTTGAAATCATCAGTCCAGCCTGATAATAAAGTTACCACATCGCCAATGAGGAAACAATTTAGATACTTTTGCTGTATAAACTCACACATTTTTCTCACTGCAATCCTTTGAGGTTTGCCATTTACCACTGGCACTTTTGATTTCAAACCTGACGCCATCCCCTCTGGACGCTGATTGGTCTGACATCCTGGTGGCTACAAAAACAATCATGCTCCTAGTCGGGAAAACACAAAGACAGCCATGCTCCTAGTCGGGACAACACAAAAACAACCATGCTCCTAGTCGGGACAACACAAAAACAATCATGCTCCTAGTCGGGACAACACAAAGACAATCATGCTCCTAGTTGGGACAACAACTTCGGAATAGATATTGTAAGTCAGTGTGGCATCAGAATGAACTGTTACTTTAAGGTAAAAGAACTTCCTTGTGTTGCCTAAAAACCGATGAGAGCTCATTGTACTTCAGTTGTTTTCTCTCTAGGCTAGTCAGTCTCCCTCCCCATCATATCTGACTGAGCCCCTTCTCAGAAAAGGGGGGGGGGGTTAACCCGTGACTTCTGCAGTGTTTGCCTGGTCACACTCTGTATGCTGACTTCAAATAGTTCGCACACAGTGGGGAGGGAGAAGGAAGCCCAGGAGCTGTTATTAAGCTTCAGGGACATGCTGCTCCATACTCCCTACAACCTCCCCCGCCTCAGCACACACACACACACACACTGAATCAGATACTTTTTGGACTGGATGCGGGGAAGCTGACCTTGGACACAAAGCTGAGGCACAGACTTGTGAACGCGTGGGGGGTCATCCTTAGCCACATTGAGAAGGCTAAGGTTGACCAGTCACAGGACTGTCCCTAAGACAAAAATAACTAACAGAGCTTAACTAAAATGTACTGATAGAAGGCACTGTTCAGGACATCACAAAGAAACCTGGACGCACAAATTACCCAATGAGTTGGTCATCCATGTATTGCTGGTGAATCTGTCTATAGGTCATTTTTTGTATACTTGCAAATATTTTGGGGCTCATACACCTGTAGGCCACAACGAGAGGTTACATAAACACAGTCGATGTACGGTACTTAAGCTTTATTTTTAAACAAAATATCTTTCATGCTAAACTGGTTCGCTGTTGAGCTTATATGTGCTGCTACCTTCTTGTGCAGCTTATGTAATTTTACATAACACTCCCGAAGTCGCTATGAGAATGTCTCCCTATGTCTCTCACCACCAAACCTGAAACGTGAACACTGACAGTTTCTATGTCTGGGAAAACAAAGTCCCGAAGGCAGAGAAATAACTCCTTCAATTACCCACCTGGTCCTTTAAAGGAAAGCGTCTGATCCCCGAGAAATCTGTGCAGAGCTGCGGAGGCCTAGCGAAACTGGCCCCCAGACAGGCTCCCCAGGGCCCAGCGTACGGGGGCGTGCACGCAGGCACAGATCTGCGCGGGATCGCAATGTAATCCCGCCGTGAGGTCCATTTTATTAAACACAGCGTTTTCATATGCGGCCACGCTGTGATTTCTTTACCCCCGCTCAGGTGTAGTGTGCAAACTTCAAACACTGTGGGGATTTGCGCAAAGCAGCCCTCTGGTGTATGGGGAGGCCATGGATAAACCACAGGTCTACCCCCCAACCCCATGTGGCTGTAAAACACTCTGGCTCACGAGACGCATGTTGTTTTTGTTTTTGAAATACTCATGACATTCTTTCAGGCCACAGGAAAAGTGTTTCACATACTCTTGAACACACTATAACTGGCCTACTATTTACTGGAAATAGGCTACTTTCAGTGAAGGTCAAAACACTCCATGAACACGTCAACAGTTTTCGAGGGACGGTGGACACACCGCTGATGACAACAGGCTGATGAAACGGAAAAGCTGAGGCAGCTGTGACCTGTGGGAAACTCAAACAGCCCTTTGAGCGGCCCGACGCAGCCCAGCCCACTTCCTCTACAGCCACCAGGACAGGAGAGCCGCCCAGCCTGCCAGGCACGTTTCACCAGCACAGAGAGATAAACTTTAATGTTTATAAAGAAAAGGCAAAAAAAAAAACGGGAGCCACATGTGACTTATTGTCTTTGTGTAATTTGGCCAAAAACGACCATCCCAGAATAGGTGAAAGGCTAAAGAACTGGACTTCCCACCTGCGTTTGTTCTGGATGAGTCAACGCGTTGTGGTCTGTTAGGAGGTTCAGATAAAGCCAGGGCAAAACAACCTTAACGGAAACATGGGAGACTGCTCCAAGGGCTTGCTTTCTCCAATCTTATGCAGATGCTGCTCCAGTTAGGGGAGCACCTCCAAGAGCTGATGTTTGGAGCCAACCACCCCCCACCCGAGGTCATAGGTCCCTCCGTCAGGAGCCAGGGGGGCCACAGGTGGTCCCGTGAGCAGAGGTCAAGGGCAGGCAGCCTGGGCTTCAGGATCTACGTGAGGGTCCTGTCTGTCAGTCAAACAACTCAGGAATGTTATGTTTTATCATGCAGCTGCATTTTAGAAAGCTTCCTTTTGTACTGACAAAATTAACTGTTTTTCTTTCTTCAGTGTAGATCACCTGATGACCTAGACTGTAAGATATTTTTCTGGACAAATCTGCAATAAAACTAGACCCTTTGTTTTGAAAAGAACATCTGTGGTTATACTGTGCTTCACTGCTTAAGATATAAGTGAAACTTTGTGTTTCAAATACGTAGTGTGTAGCCATTTACTCTGGCTAGAGAACACCGATTGCATTCCTCACTGACATCCTTTAGAACTTTCAGACATTTCTCCGATCCCCGACCAGTGGGCAGCGGCTGAAGTGCCCTTGAGCAAGGCACCTAACCCCTCACTGCTCCCCGAGCGCCGCCATTGTAGCAGGCAGCTCACTGCGCCGGGATTAGTGTGTGCTTCACCTCACTGTGTGCTGTTTGTGTTTCACTAATTCACTGATTGGGTTAAATGCAGAGACCAAATTTCCCTCACGGGATCAAAAAAGTATATATACTATACTACTATACTTACCAATGCTGGGATGGGTGAGTGTGCTAAAGCAGGGTACTCCGTATGGACCCTTTCAAGAGAGTTCCATTATCAGCATCATAGTTGGCCCCACAAGACTTCCTTTTTAACATTACATATGTTATCTTAATGCAGAGGAAGTAGATTGGGGCCCAAATAGAACGTTCAAGCATTGTTTTTGTTTTTATTATTGAAAGGGTCCACACGGCCTGCGAGGGTAACATACAACCCTCCCTCTGCACTCCACCCAGCCTGCCTGCCTGCTGCTCTGCTCCAAATGAGGGAACTGATCTCAGAGTACAAAAATGTCAAATCATATGTGTATGGAGCCCCTCCCTGGCCTCAACAAAACTACATGGGACCCCAGTGGCCTCAATGACTATCAGAACCGCCGGCCACCAACATGCACTTGCACACACACACTTGCTTGAATCTCATACTGAGAACAACCCCACAGGTACCACCTATGCTGTGTCGGCAAATGCAGAAAAGCACGTCTGTGCATTCTTAGAACATGGAAGGCTGTGCTATTCTGACACCTAGTGTTCATATAGCACAATGCAATGAACTAGGCATACTAGCTGCAATGCATTTAGGGGGAAATTTAGCTTTTAGAGTTTCTTTTATTTTTCATAACATAATTTCTTACTCACCATAGTGTCTGTGGCCTTTTGCGTGCCCGTGAGCAGCTTGCATGTCATCTGTGGAGAGATACTGCACTACTGCTGAATGATCGTCTCGGGGTGGCCTATACTGTATCTAATCCTGTTCTCACACACAGGCATTAGTATTTTAGCCTGGAAAAATCCAAACTCATTCACCAAGTGACTGGAGTCTGGTGACTCATGATTGGGATTATTTTCCATTGCACTTGCATCGCGACGGGCACCAACTTTGAAATCATTGGTCCAGCCTTACCAAGCAGATTGATCAGATTCCTGACGTTACTTCCTACATCGCCTTAACTTTACAAACTGACAATGAACAGCATCAACAGTCAGGAAACAATGCATGTGGGTCTACATTTGATGTAAGTATTTTTGCAGGTATTGCTGCTACTGTTTAGCACAATACATTTTGGTTTCGTCTTCCCCTCTCGTCGCTGATTGACCTGACATTTTTCTTGTCTGAGGGAAACGTTATAGTGAATTATCGTGTCCCAGACTACAATCTCCCTGAAAGAAAATCTAGAAAGGGCAGGGCCAGGCCAGGCTATTAGTATCTAGCAAATGGTCAAATTGATCAGCACATCCCATGCAGTCAGACACCAGATGACAGTAGCTCTGACTAGCAGTGAAACAGAGGTCTATTCAGCGCATCCTCGTATCCTAAAATTCAATTACGCAGGATTTCCCTGAAATGGCTTGTGGGGTTTATTTTCTGCTGTTAACATGTGCCTGAACCTCCTGCTGGTCCTCTCTCTGGACCCAGACTGCCTCAAGGCCAACAATCAAGAGTCCCTACTCTCTGGTTTTTAATGGGTTTCAGACCAGAAAGAAAACTAACAAGAATCTGTGTCCAACTGCTAATTGTCCCACACACCAGACTTTTTCTAAGGCCACCCTCTACTTTCAAACCTTAATTTACATTTAATTTAAAAAAGGAAATCTCTTTCTCCTAGTCGGCTTTTCCCTTTCAGGCAATGGAACCTTAGGATGGCGAAAGGCGTTGCATAATTTAAATTATTTGTTGTGGAAGCACATTTTTAAGGTTTCTCTCCATTATTGAAACAAATATATTATTCCACATTTTTTTGTTTGATTTTGATGCATTGAAGTATGCCTTCCAAATATGAAAATCTAATCTAAACGTGCCGTGCTGTGAATTTTTTTTATTTTTCCTTTATTTAACCAGGGGGGTCATATTGAGACTAGCCTGGGTGCCATTGAGACTAGTCTCTTTTTCAAATGGTAATGCTGAATTAATTAAACATATAATTTATTACATAAGCCTTGTAAGATGTTCAAGTCTGTGGGACCCATTTTCAATGTTTGCTTAAAGAATAAATATGCTTTATTATATCATTTATATATATATTATTTCTCCTAACTCAAACTCATTGGCCTTGGCTCATTTTCTGTGAGGAACACAAAACACAACTTATTTTCAATGACTGCACACACAGTACACCTCCCCGACACACATAACCATTAGATAGATGTTTGGGTCTACTAGGTGCTATTTACCTTTACTGTGTCCTCCAACTAACTGGGCCTGCAGTGTATGTGGGTGTCTGAGTGTAGGTGTGCTGAAATGTTTTTTTTGCACCTGCTATACCAAAATTGTTACATTTCAAGCACTTACACCTCTTCTGATTAAGTTCTAAGAAATAAGCACCAATAATGAATACATTTTGTTTCTATTTTACTTTTTTTTTTATAATGGAATTTCCTCATTTTATCACAATAAACAAAAATTATAATATGATCATAAATGTGATCTCCCAGGGGGAAATGGCAAATATGAACCATAAATGATGTCTATATCACTGGGAATTGAGCTAAAGTAAACATTTGTTGAGTATTTTTACATACATTGTTATGGCTGTATTGATCTAAAAGCCTATAATGTGGTGGGTCCACCAGCCCCAGGCTGAGTAACAAAAATATGAACACCTTACAAGGGTTAAACAGGTTTCTAAAACATGATCCAAGCCATTTGTAATGCCCTTAAACAGGGTATAAAAAGGTGCTTTTGTTTGACAGTAAGATACCCTGTTTATCACTAATACATTTTTCTTGATATGAATTATCAGTGTCCCTTTACTTCAGTTTAGACTATGAGGGACCTTCCTTTTGGCAGTTACACCCACATTTCCTTGACTTCCAAAAAATGAGACAGTACGTCAACCAAAACAGACAAAAAAAATTTTCCCAGTACGTTTATTGCTAATTAATTCCTTTTTACCCTCCTATCCCACCTGGGGCATGTAAAATAACAATGTTCATCTTTATTACAAAATTGCAACCAACCAACAGTCTCACTGTAACTGTACTAGCAGGTCCAATTTGAATCTAGTCATCTGACACCTGGGCACAACTTCTGCCTAGTCTCATCAGATCAGTTGACTGCCAGTGGAGCTCTCTGCCATCACCTCGCAGGGTAGAGAGGGTGGGAAGGGGCCCTCATCTTGGAGGTGTGGTTATGACATGATCAGAATTTTGACATGATCAGGGCTTAAAAAGCAAGGAAAATGTCTGACTAAAATCAGAAATCTTCAAAGTCGTCTTGTATAGTTACCTATTTTGAAATCTTAAAAAGTCGGTCTGGCCCACGCCTAATTTCAGGCACAGCATCTGACAACTTTAAGCCCTGATGGGCACAGGGGTAACAACTGGCTCCCCCTGCAAGCACCATTATCATTGGAAGATCAATGAAGTAGTTTCAAATGGTTACATGGATGGGAATAAGTCCATGTTAGGAGGGAAGATAGGAAACCAAACACAACCATCACAGTAGAGGGTACCAAGGAAGAGCAGAGAGCTCCATAGGCATCAGCTGGTTTGAAATGATAACGGACAATCATTGAACCAAACATCCACATTATTGATTTACAAGGATTTGAGCTGCTGTTAAAAGAAATGCATGTCCAGTGATATCTACTGCCATATGTACATCTACATAGTAAACCTGAGACAACCAGGATGCTCAGCGGGAGAAAATAAAACATTTCGTTTTTTTTAATCTTCATTTTTATAAGGTAAGTCTCATGCAATACTGCCAGTAGTGGGCTATTGCCAACGTGATTAGAAGCAGTCATTCCAATTAATAAGATCAATTACCTATACATGTTGTTGCCATAGTCATCCTGATCTAACAAAGTTTGTATTCAGTTCAAACAGGTGTACAAGATGAAGGAAATAAGGCAGGACACTCTGAAAAGATCTGGTAAAAAAAATTAAATAACAAAAAAATTAACAAAAAACCTCAATCAAATCTATGAAACCAAGTAGGGCAGTTGCCTTCCCTCACCTTATTCAAGAACATTAATGAACCAGACCATTTGAAACACCACACTGGGTGTATTTTTCTTGTTTGAGTCAAAGGTGCAGCATGTAGGATTTAGTGGCAACTAGTGGTGAGGCTGAATATTGAAACCAACTGCATACTAGTCCACGTCCAAATGCGTAGAGGCAGTGGCGGCCAACAGGGCCATAGAAAGTCCCTCTAATGCAACTGGGGAAGGAGACCTGTTCCCTATGCTTAGACAAAGGGCCCCCTTTTAAAGAGACAAAAACACCATTCGTAGTCACCAATGATTATACACTACAGAACATAATTATAAAATCCTACATACTGCACCTGTACCATATACAAACTCTCATCATGATATAGCAGGTCCAAACACGGGGAATCGGTTGATTTTTTAATGAATGGTTGTGGTCAGGAAATGCAAGCACACCCATACTTTCCAATGACTAAACAAGAAATGACTTGCTGGGACCTAAGGTGAAGAAGAAACCATCTGCCCTCAAGGTCACAAAACCAAAGTCTTCACAGAGGAACACGCCAGGAATGGAAACTGATTGGAAAACCAAATGATTTGTCCTTAGTGTCAGTCTTGGAGAAGAGAGAAAAAAAAATGGCAGCAGACACGCATACAAACATTGTCATGTCCATCAAAAGCAAGCGCAAAGGAATTTCAGTCAATGAGCATCTCCGACAAACCTCTCGATATTGTAGTGTTAATGCTCTCAGGATGAGTAATTTAAGTATTTACAAGTTAAGATCCTACAGTGCTATGAAAGGGCCAAAATGTGTCCCAAGATGCGATACAGGCCACAGAACATACATCAGATAAATAAGGGCCATCAATGACGGCAGTGAAATCTATGCCCATCCTCACAGAAGCTTGCTTAGATCCCAACTCTACATTTTGCACAGCCCATGTGAGTTTCAAAAACCTTATCAAGTGGAACATTCCAGGTCCTTACGCAACACTCCATGCTAGGATATCTGCGATGTACGCCTTATATTTGATTTTTCTTCATGCAAACCATGTAAATACTAATGTTACAACAAAAGTGGAGGGGGGAAAGTTCCATGGGGTACAGTGTGAATTAGAAAGAAAAAAAAAAATCCAGACGGAATTGGTCACTGGAAGCAATCTGCAAAAATGTGGGGTTTTAACCAAAAATAATAATAATAAAGAAAGCCAAACAGCTACTTATCTACCTGTTAATACCCCAATGGTAAATGGGTGATGGTGTATTTTGTTGGTGCAGTGTCTTGCCAGATCGAGGGGGAAAAACAAATAAAAGATAAAAGACAGTTAAGCTCTATAGCAGAGTGCAAGCTTTGACCTCAGTGGTTTAACTGAGAGCTCTACTTCTATGGCTCCACCTAAGATATGCAGTGACGGGGTAAGGAATGCTTGATAAGGCTTCTGAAGTTGTGAGTGCCATTAGTTTTCAGCTTGTGCTTAACCAGTGGCTTCCCAAGACAAGAGGACGCACTCTGCAAATCACAGTGGAATGAAAACGTACAGTTTTGGTTGGGGCAGCAATCAGATTTACTATTCAACATTTTAAAACAGCAACTTTCAGAATCTCCTAATATACATCCTTCTACAGGTGCAGAAAATAAAACATGTTGACGCTCTACATACAGTACATGTTGAGCTATGTTTAGTTTTTTGGGAGCTACACACTTGCATACAACAAAGCAAGAAACTAAGGTACCAAACTGAGCTCTCAAAAAAAAAAAAAAAAAAAAAAAAAAAAAATTAAATGTTCCTTTTGAACATCAAGTGCTCACAAAATGAATACGACCACAATTTAAACTTGAGCTACAGGACTTCAATATTACACATGAACTGAAGATACCATTGCTTCAGTGTAATTTTAATATACAGTCTATCGGCCACTACAGGAAGGAAAAAAGAAGAGTTTACACATTAACCTCCAAAAAGAGCCAGGCTAATGAAGTGCTAAGTGTTTATGACATTGAAGTATGGCTTAGGGCACACTGCTTAAGTGTAGTGGTCCTGCAGGGTCAACCCATTGCAAATGGGAGCACTGTTGCCTCAAGACTGGTCAAGTGAATCCCAATCAATAAAAAGAAAAAATGCAATTCCTCTATATTCTGACAGGTAAGGAGGGGGATGCAATTATCACAACTGTAACGTAATTACTGCAATCTAAGAAACAATCCCCACTTCTGTAAAAGCCCAAGATTCCAGGGGCCAATTGAGTAGTCCTTGGACTGCTCTAGTGGGACAAACATCAAATACTGAACTCATGAACGTAAACAAGGCGACTTGCATCGCCTCAATTTCTCAATCAACGTGGAAAAAAAAATTGAAATACTTTTTGAAATAGTATATTTTTTTGGAGGGGAAGGAGGGGGTTTACAGTTAACGTTAACTCTCCTTAGTCTGGTGACAAAAGGCCTCGAGTGAGAACAAAAATGCAAATATTCATTTCTCCTGGCTGCCTTCTCCTCAAGCCCATAACAAGGTGCCAGTGCAACATTCAAAATAAAAAAGAGCCTAGCTACCTAGATGACCGATACAGGCTTTGAGCATGGTGGTGGTAGGTTTTGTTATAGTTTTTTTTTTTTCAAATACAGACCGCCACACCAACTTTTTTCGTTGTCGTAAATCAGAGGTAAATTGTGCATGGGGCAAGCTCATCCGTGGCTGTTTCTTAGGTTTCGTTTTCTCCTTCATTTTATTGATCTAGACTAAGAATCTGTTTAAGGCAGACTGGACCGTGGGGGAAACACTGCTGCCAATCAGGTGGAACACACTGGCAAGGTGATCACTGCACCGTTGCGTCTGCTTCAGAAAGCTTGCTACCTATGACCAAAATCAGTGATGGAGGTAGGTTTGGGGAATGTGTCGGGGAAGGTGGTAGCTCGGTGGCATAGGCCACGGGGCAGGACTGATCTGAGCAAACATGCCGGGACTGAAGCCTGCCATGACAACAGAGATGCATCCGCTGGATGAAGTGCTCTCGCAGCATTTCACAGCTTCCGAAACCAAGCATGCTCCCCACCGAAACAAGGAATGACAACACGGCAAAGAAGGAAAGGAATGATAACACGGCAAAGAAGGAAAGGATACACATTTCATGTACGTTAATTTGTGTTTTTCAAAGGGAATGTTGACGCGGGGAGGGGTGGGGGGGGGGGTAGGGGTGCAGTGGATATTAAATGATTGGAGTGGAACAGAATGGGAAGGGTGGTGGTGATGTATGTGTGTGTGTGTGTGTGTGTGTGTGTGTGTGTGTGTGTGTGTGTGTGTGTGGTGGGGGTGTGTGTGTGTGTGTGGTGGGGGGTGTTGATGAGGTGAGAAGGGGTTTGGGGGTTCTGGAGATAACCAATTCGCCATCAGATTAGGAGACGGTATGGGAGAGGGTCCAACGCGGTTTTGGGTTTGAACTGAAATGATTCAAGGTTGTTTATCCAAGGCCGTAGCTTTGGTGCCACTTCAAAACCAACACTTTATACTTTCTGGTTATAGGCGTTAGCCCAATTAGCCTGCCCCTGCCTGGTTACTTGGTCATGGCCTTGACCGCAACAGCACACTCCTCTCCCATGGCAGACAGGACAGAGATCTAGAGAGAGAGGGAGAGAGAGAGAAAGGGAGAGAGCGCAAGACAGATTAACAATCAAAGATAAGCAAATTTCACAATTTCTGACTAAACTTCATAAATTTGATTGCCATTCTTTCAGTGTTATGTTGGTAAATACATTAATAAATTGACTTAGATTTGGCAGTTGGTGGTCACATCTGGGGACATTTAAAGATTGAGAACAATCAGCTCAAGAGTCTAGTAAACTGAATCAACAAAATCTATATATTACTCCGGGGCAGATAACAGAACGAGTGGTTTAGATTTAGACAACCTTCTTAACAACTAACATCGATAGGCGAGATGGATTCCAATGAGATCTGTTGCTCCATGACTGAATTACATCAGAAATGGTTAAAGTTGGCATTAGTAATCAGCTCATAGCAGACAAGTGACAAATGTCCCAGGCTTCTGCTTGGACTAGTGAGTCATTGGAGGATACTAGTCAGGCCCCATATGAAGAACATAAAGGAAAAAGAAATCAGTCACGCAGGAATTTGTCACATATGCTCAGTATTCTGTGCACACCTGACAAAGGGAGTAAGTGGAGGCAAAGGATTGTGGTCAAATAGTCTTTCAGCTAACATTATATAAAATAGACAAGGCTTTAATTTGACATAATTAAACATAGACCAGGCAACTGAACGTTTCTTAAAGGCAGAATCATGATATCAATCGTAACCGCTTTTGTCTCTGAACACGACAAAACGCACCAGCCCAGTTTAGGAGCAATTCATTCAACTGTTCAGTTATTCACATTAGCCTTTGCTATACCAGGGCTCTACACGAACATTTTCTTCCAGGAGCACTTGTGCACCCAAGTTAAAAAATTTAGGAGCACAGACAAAAATTTGGGCGCACAGTCAGTTCTGTACTTAACCTACACATAATCTAACATTACACATGTACGTTACACGTTAAACATGCCAGTGCACCAATTGCAAATATTAAGAATGACTGACAACATTTAGGCTACAGGACACAGGATTTTAAAGATCAGTGCCCATTTTATTTTCAGTCTGTTCCATTTTCCTACATTTTGTTAATGTAAAAATAATACATTGCCATATTTGCCTTTAGCCTGTATATCAAGTATCCTGCCAAATGTAGGCCAATTTATTTATTTGTGAATCCATCTGTAGCTAATCAAAATATGCCCATGGTGACCTATCTGACTGCATACTGCCTAATCCTACTACTAAAACAGTCCATTTTCTCTTCCACAAAACCCAACATAGGCTAATCAAGGATTTATTTTTATATATATATATATATATATATATATATATATATATATATATATATATATATATATATATGCTTTTTTATTTGAAATATCTGCATTGATGGGGGCAGTAGGCAAACATCAGAGCTACTTTCGTTTTGAACTTCAGCTTGTATTCGGCGTAAACAAGCATGCGTGGAAGCCTGGAGTTGTCAGTAGCGTTCTACCTTTGAATAAAATAGGAGTATTATGGGAGGCTACTTTTGTGCCCGTCTGTACAGCTATATTTTGCATATTGCAGCCAATACGTCAACTGGGCTAAAAGGCATGTTAGGTTACCTTTCCTTCCCTCACTGCATTCTCAGAATCTCATCCTGTTCCTCCTATATCCTATGACTTCAGTGGATAAGAACAACTAATTTCTTCAATCTTTGCATCTTGGCTGGCTAGTCTAACTTTCTGCTTTTCCTGCGCGCTCTTGGATTTGATAGAAGCGACTACTAGCGATGTTGCGGTGTATTTTGTAGACAAACATTAACATGGTTAGAAGTCATTCGCACCAGTGCGCCTAAATATTTTTTTGCACTCGCACGCCATTATTTTTACTCGCATGTGCGAGTGAAATGGGCGCACTGTAGAGCCCTGTATACTGATTAAGTCTGCCTATTTGCTCCATCTTTTGCCGATCTAAATGTTTCAAACTGCATGTATATATCTATAAATGACAGAAAGGAAGTAAGGAAGGTCCGTGCGTCATTTGCATCCCTCTCAAACCGTTAGTCCGATTGACTTGAACGTGGCCGGTGTCTTGCTACAGGCATGAGTAAATGCAGTGCCAAGTTTGACGTTGTTTGGATAAGTAATGCAAAAGATGGAGCCTTTCTCCGCTCTACTGTAGCCACTCTCCCGCTCACACAGCACAGGGCAGGGTCAGAGACAGAGAGGGTAGGTGGAGTTTCAGCAGCACGGATTCAGGGCACAGCGTGGGTCAAGATGCAAGATATTTGGATGATCATCATGTCTGACCTCAACAATACAGACTCCATGCAGTTTGCTTACAAAAATGGTTTCTGCGGATTTTGCAACACGCCAACAAACACGGGTATGCAGTGGTTATTCAAAATGACGTAAAAATGATGTGCAATAAACTGACACTTTGAATAGGCCAGGCTACATTGGACTTGAGACTTTGAATAAAGAAACGACAATTCCGACTGCAAGGTCCCAAATTGAAACGAGCGTTAGGCTAATGGTCCCGAATTTAATGACGTTAAAGAATGCCACACAGCTAGACAAGTGGCAAACAGAGCGACATGTCACTTATGCTACCAAAGACTTTTGAGTGACATCGTTGCAAATCTCATGATGCATCTTTCTACATAATGGTTTGTCTTCTATATCATTAAAGGACAATATCTTTATATTGTGCATACTGTACACTTTACTACACTACAATATTACTGTTACTACTCTGCACATATCTGTCTATACTTTTCATACTGAATATCTATATTTAGTCTGTTTTATAAAATTAATATACTCATAAATCATATACAGTATCCTCCAGAATTATTGGCACCCCATACTAAAGTTGACTAAAATCTGGTATAAAAAATAATCTGTTGGTGATTTATTGTAATCTCACAATGAAAACAAATAGGAAAAATACAACCTTGAAGGGAAGCAAATTTGTTTTGAGAAAAGGAAAATATCATAAAGAAATAAATATTTTTAACAAAAACACGTTGCTCACAATTATTGGCACCCCTGCTTATAATACCTTCTTAAGCCTCCCTTTTCCAATAAAACAGCTTGTAATATTCATCTATGACACCCCATACAGTTGGAGAATACAAAGCAAGAGATTTAAGACTGTTGGTCTTTACAAAATCTCCCCAGATCATCCAGATTTCTAGGTCCACACTTGTGCATTCTCCTCTTTGACTGACCCCACTGTTTTTCTATGGAGTTTAGATCAGGGGGCTGAGATGGCAATGGCCGAAGCTTGATTTTGCGTTCAGTAAACCATATTTGTTTTGGTTCATTGACCTGATGAATGATCCAATCATGACCAACGTTTAGTATCTTGGCAGAGATTGACAGATTTCCTTTAAAAATGTTCAGGTTTTTTTATGTTGTTTGTGATACCATGCACCTTAATTAGATTCCCAAGGCCTTTGGGAATAAAAACAGCCGCACAATAGCACAGCCTCTCCACCACAGCAAACACACGTAAAGTGTTCCTAGCCAAAGAGCACAATTCTCATGTCATCTGACAATAGACCACATTTCCAGACAAAGTCACTGTACCATTCAGTAACTCCTGCCGTTTACATTGGTAATTAAATGACTGGACAGGCGTTTACCTAGCATGCCCTCTAAATAAGCTATTAGCAGTGAGGTCACTTTTGAAGATTGTTTGGGGGACTTGGTGACCCCAAGATGACACATTTGTCTGTAACTTTCCAATAGTGGTCCTTATGGAATTTTTTGCCTATCTTACCATCCTCCATACTGTATGTGGGGGTAAGATAACCTTGGGTCTTTGTCAAAGCATGTTTGTTACATTTCCAGTTGATTAGAACCTTTTAATCATTGTTTTAACTGTAAATATAGGCATTTTCAACAAAGTACCTAGTTTTTATAGACATTCACTGACTTACAAATGTCCACACTTTCTTTTTATTTAAATTTAATGTATTCTCTTGTCTTTGATGTTCAAAAATGACAAGAGGATTTAGCCTCCGTTTCACTTTATTTTCATACCTTAGTGAAAAACAAAGTAACGAACTACCTCTGAAAGTTCAGACACTCTGATTAACTTAAATAAGTTGAAATTAGATAGGGAAATGCTTCTGTTTTATATGTAAGATTTTCTAGGGGTGCCAATAATTGTGAGCAATATTTATTTCTTTATGAGATTTTCTTTTTTCTCAGAATACATTTTCTTCCCTTCAAGGGTGGATTTATCCTTGTTGTTTTCATTGTGAGAGTACAATGAATCAAAAGATTATTTTTTTATGCCTGTTTTTAGTCAACATTACTAAAGGTGCCAATAATTCTGGAGGGTACTGTATACACTTTTATAATGTTACTGCTACTACACTGTCCCATATCTGTACATGATGTTCAAACATTGTTCATACTACATATCCATATCTATTTTGCGCTTATAAGGTTACTGCTAATACACTGCAGATATTATATTTAATGTATATTACTGTAAACCATACCACTTTAACTGCATACTACTGTCTTCACTGCACTATGTTTTATACTGTTTATACTGCACCACCTGTCTATACTGTGTATATCACATTGCACTTTTTTGCACTTCTGGTTAGATGCAAACTGCATTTCATTGTCTCTGTACTTGTACTCTGCACAATGACAACAAAGTTGAATCCAATCTAATCGTGAAATTACCGACATGGCAAACACTCACTTACTACTGGCTTCACAATACAAGAGTTTGAAGTAGGTGTTTGAGGCAAACACGAAACAAAACCTTTAGAACAGACGAGAACTGCTCACCATAATGTCTTCATTAGCTTCGAATTTGCTCTCAATCTCTTTTCCCAGGTCACCTTCTGGCAGTCTAAGGTCCTCACGAAGATCTCCGTTGTCTTTCAGGAGGGTGAGGAACCCATCGGAAATGTTGACCAGCTGTGTGAAAGAGCACATGGGTGAAGCTCTAATCTTATTCTTACCTATATTATATTCTTGGCTACATGGGTATCCTGTGTTGGCCATGCAAACCTTTAGGGCTACATTTTCATTGTCCGTTAAAAGTACTCATTCTAAATTTTTGCTCACATGTGGCACAGTTCACATGTGTATTATGGACGTATAAAACAAGAAAGAAAAAAAAAAAAAAGAAAAAAAAAACATGGATTTGGATGCTCTCAGATCAATTTCAGGTCTCATTCATACCTGGAAATAAATCAGATCAGTCAGACAGATATTCCCCTCTCATTTAGACTGGCATGTCATTGGAAAAAAGCCCAGTCTTCTACCTTTACACATTTAAATTACTTGATATGTTATTCATGTGCACAACTGGCAGAATTTTGAAATTCAAATGAAGATGGAAACTGCACTAAGTAAGGACCAATTTGTATTTACTTAAATTGTGACCTTCTACAGCTACGTGAGATTAAAGTAAACAACCAGCCATTATTATAGCACAATAATGCAAGCCTGCATTATTTCCTGCGTTTGCTTTCATTTTTGTAACAATTCTTGTATGCATGCGAGCTGTCAAGTCTTGTAAACACACATATTGCTGATAGTAACTTCTGAAAGTAAATGTATACGTGTGTGTGGGGATCTGTGCAACCGCTGCCAGTGTAAATGCATCCTTAAACCAAGACATCAGGCTTAAAATGGGGTGTTCTAAAACAAAGGGTACCCTCTTGCAGCCCTGCAATGTCAGCTTAATGCATTCCAAAGGGAGAACAAATCTCCAGTCCACTAATGAATATATGTGAGGTGTCTGAGAGCTGAATTCTCTTGAGGAACGGCCCCAACTCGGTCAGCAGCACAACTGACAGGTGTGGAGGCGAAGTCATTAAGACTTGTATTTGTAACAAATCACTCAACAGACATCACCAAAAAAAAATGTCTAACATCACATTATCTTAAACTTGTGCAAGCTGTGAAGACTGATGCAGACTACAAAACTGAAACAAGCTCTTCCTCCAGAATGTCAACATACATTTCCACCCAAGCACAGCACCTTAAAAATAGACAGCTGGTACATACATGTTACGATTATTGCTACACATTTCCCTGTCTGGTCCTACAGCACAAAAGTGTCAAGTCTTGTGTTTTGAGAACCAACCACTTACTTCTCTTTGAGCAGAGGCCAAATGTCAAATTACCCATAGTTTCCACAATGTGATAAGGTCTACATGGTTATACATTGACAGGCTGAACAGCAGGAAAAACTTGTGTTATCAAAAGTTATTTTAGGCTATTATAGGTAAACATTTTCAAATCTTTAACAACCTGGCCTACACCTGGCAGTGTACCCCCCTGCAAGTGGGGTCGGTAAACATTTTGACCTGATTAAATGTTGTTGATGGTCCGCATATCAATATTAAGGACATTTTTGCCGCACCTAAAGACATCTTTTCCTAAAGTTTTAGGGAGTAAGCCTATTTTATATTTCAATCACCAAAAATGATAGTTATTATAATAATAGTTATTAAAATTATTATTGGAAGATAATAGTAAAGATGTGCTTTTCCTTGACGATAGGCATCACATCTATGAAAAATACCAACTAAACCACTGGAAACTACAATAGAAAGAGGTAATGTGTCATCAGGGTGTAATGTACACTTGTCAGCGTGTTTGAGTAATTACCTCCCACCAAACACACACACACACACACACACCTTAGATCTGGCCCTGGGATATGCTTGCTTTTTGACCAAGCGTCACATCCGTTCCCATACACAACCAGCCGTGTTGTGAACCTGTGCTACGTTACTATGTAGGCACAACATGAGTTTCCGGGAGGGCTCCACTGGAGATCAGACCGCAGAATTCAGACCCAGTCATGAACAAAACTGGTCTTGCATGCTTACCTGGTAATCAACCCTTTTAATATTAGGAACATCCATGTTGTGGGTGGAGGGGCAAATATCTTCATTTTTCTTGCCAGTGAAGATATCAATTCCAACCATATGGACCTAACAAATTCCAAACACATAATTAACCATCATTATTAATGGACAGCCATTTCAGGTCCAGTTATCATTCACATTCTGGGCCAACTGCCCATCATCTCACCTGGCCTCTGAAATCACAAGCACAATTTCAGTGTTTACCTTGGCATGACCATGCTTGCCAGTCTTGGAGGTTGACATTTCCACTATCTTGCATGGACGTCCTTTGAGAACGACAAAGCCGTTCTTGCGCAGGGCGCTGCATTGCATGGGGTAAGTTGTGGAAGCCCCAGAGTCTCCACTGGTGAAGTCATGATCATGATCTGCCATGATGGTAGGCTAGGTGTCTGGGCTTCTGAAATCAACAAAACTAAATTAGTCACGTGCTTTCAGCCGCATTAACCCAGTGTCAAGTCATGTCAAAACCTCACACATTCTTGCAACGTTTACAGATGGTGGTGCCAACTAAACTCTATTTGGAATACAATGTTGACACATAAGCGTATGTAGTGTTCTAGTGGTGCAGTCAGACGCATGGCAACGGTTCTGACCGTATCCTGGAGGAAGCTGCTGATTTAGCTAACCTATGCATGACAAACAGCGAAAGACCAGGACACAGCAAGGATAGGTGAACTGAAATTAAGCTGTCAAACTAAACAAGGCTAAGGTTAGTTCGCGAAACTAGAAACTTGCAGATGACGTCAGACCAACATGTCAGCTGAACATGTCAAAACTTTGCCAAATGTCATGCAGGGCAAACCGCTAAATTGAGTCCATCTGCCGAGTTGACAAGCAAGAAGGCGAACGTAGCAGGAATGTTACAGCTAGCGAGGGGGGCGATTCCAGGATTTAACGTTACCAAGCCGATTGATGGGTTAACGTTATGCTAACTTAGTCACGCGGCCTTCATTTAACACATATCTTCGACAACACTTCTACTCCACACCATTTAATTTCATGACTCATACAGAGACTTGCTAAATGCACTGCAAGTTGATGTAACAAGTTATCTTATCAACCAACTTAATTACAGTGCTACATTTGACATGGCAAACAGCTAACGTCGAAAGCTAGAATGTTCAACGTTAGCTCGGAGGCAAGTCAACTGCAACATAGTTTGCTAACTGATAACGTTAGCATGTTAGCGCAAAGTAAATCCCCTCTTAAACAGTTAGCTAGCAGTTGCAGAATAAGTGCAAAATACAGACGTCTTGTAGCTCAACAGCTTTGCGGGTTCAGGCTGATCAATCAGACAACTGTGTAGAAAAGTGCAATGGCTCATTTCAGTTTCAAACTAAATATTAAAGTGTTTTCGAAAAAGATTAACGTTAGAAGGCCGCATGCCCGTTTTTCACTTCATCAGCTCGAGGGAGACAAATAATAGCTAGCAAGTTAGCACGACTCCACACCCTACCGCGTTCTTCGGACAAGCTGCGTGGACTGGGGACAGGCGACAGTTGTTTGCATCGGTAAACTCGCACTTTTGTGTTGGAAAACTTCACTTCTCTGCATAGCAAATGTTTAAATGAAGATTTCAATGATAGCAATAACATAAAATGCAAAGGGAGGCATGCGCCATGCCATTTCTTACCTTCCAACAAAAGGGGTCCTTCAATGCGTAGACTCGTCTACTTTTACTGCGGCAGGTTTTTCAAGAGGGCGGGGTTTCGCTTAGGATTCACTTCCGGTACATGACGTAGCTGGAAAGAAAAGCTCCCAAGTCTATTTTGAGTTTTGAACCAACTTGCCACTAACAAAAAAAATCAACTTTATATAGTCTATGTGTGTTTGTTGGCCACTTGTAAGTCTATGTTTTGTTAGTAAAGCCAACATGCCAGGTTTGGAAATTGCACAAATTTCATTTTGTAGACTAATTTTCAACCTCCAGCAAGCATTGATCTTACAGACATGAAGCAAACCCAGACCAACCTGGGGTGTTTCCCAAAACCATTAGCAACTTTGTTGGTTGCAATGCAATTTCCCATTGCCAACCAACTAAGTTGCTAACAGGTTAGCATCTATGGTTTTGGTTAACACACGATTATTATTTCACCAATATAACATGTTAATATTGTCTATTATTTTCTAATATTATTGTTTATTTTCATTATTGATCAATGGTATTGCATTGACATGTGCACTTTGGGTTGCACTCTGTAGCCTACATAGAAAAATGTGCTATATAAATAAACGTGACTTGACTTGACATAATTGTTATTTTTCTTAATGTAGCCTTACCAACTTTCAGTCAAGTGTCTGCTAAATTCCATAACCATGATATTATTTTATAGGCCTTTATAGAGGACAGTAAAACGTAGCCTAGGAAAATGTGCAAAGACTAATCACAATCTAATTTTCCTTAGACCTTTTTTTATTTAGTAATTTTCATTCAAGTTACGTAAACTCAGAGTTTCATTCATAAATCATTTTAACAATTTACCCTTCATTAATTTTGAATGTTAATTCAGTGCTACCACATTTGACATCTTTGCTTTCACAAATAACCTGTCTTGAAAACATTTGGGATATCAAATGAATATTCTCAGAAACCTCACATGACAAGCTAGGCTATGTGTGCAAGAATTATTGAAGATTCAGCTAATTTATTAGCATTTTCCATTCCCATAACAGGATCTTTGAATACTGCATTGGCAATCATGAAATTTCCTTCCAGTTATATTAACAAGATGGTACTGATGCTGTCGCAAACTTACTTAACTTTTAGATGGAAAATGCTGGTTTTAATAGGCCAACTGATCTCAAAAATAACAAAATAATGAAATAGCAATACAAGTTTATGGCATACATGTAAATCACCTCTCTTCCTGTAAACATTAATGAAATTGTCTGCTTGCTCTGAAATGCCTTGTATAAATACACAGTCACACCAACTTATATTGCCTACATTGCAACATGTACATTTAAGCTTGGACAGAAATCCACATGATTGACATCAATCATTACAGTTACATATGAAAACATCAGTCAGGGGCATCCCACAATATTAAAAACAGCACACTTAAAGGTACAGACAGCAATTCTGCAGGAAGTTGCATTTGTTTATGTTAACCAAGGACCAAACAAAACACACCAGAAAGGTAGCTCACCCCTCCCTATAGTATTCCCAGAGAAACTGCACAGGGTTTCGTTTTGTTTGGGGGACAGGCTGCCCCCACTTCGTTTCCAGTTTTAGAAGCCTGGGCTGCCTACAGAGACCAGGTTTTTTACAGTGTACTTTCAGAATGGGCAACTAGCGGATCATGAGTGATCATTGACTGCGCCTTTAAAATGATAAGGCAAACATGTTGAGCTAAATATTGAAATAAAAATATTAACATAAATTTAAAATATATAGAGGTCTTTAGTCTCTCTCCAGACCATTATTAGGTTTTGCTTTCATCTCACTCACATTTAGCTGTAGAAATGCATAATAGTATTGTTATGTAGATGCATAACATTTATATTTATGCCAATGGTAGCAGGCAAAAATTCCACCAAGCTTATTTAAAGTTACAGTAACAGCCTGCATTCTCAATATGCAAGAGGATTCACTGTTTCCATCCTCAGGCCTCTGCAGAAGACTTGAGCTGCTCTAATTCCGTCGTTACACTGGCTCCTGCTGGTGAGCCTTTCCGCTTCCGCTGGAACACGGCAGCAATCTCCTCAAAGGTCTTGCCCTTGGTCTCAGGGACACGAAAGTATGTGAAGAGTGTGAAGATGGAAAGAAACCCAGCAAACAGGATGAACACATAATTCCCAAGCAGAACCTAAAACGGCAAAGTCAAATGGTATGGCAGTGAGCAGAGCCGGACAGCAACGGATTACATTTACTTGAGTACAGTTAGTACTTGAGTAAAATTTTGAGGGATCTGTACTTTACTCGAGTATCATTTTTGGGGAGTACTCATGACTTTAATCAAGTACATTTGAGAGGCAAATATTGTTCTCTTTACTCCACTACATTTCTATCCTTAACCATGAGTACCCGTTACTACTTCTAAAAAAAAAGGAAAAAAGAAAAATCTCGGAAACCCTCAATTTGTTGTTTCCCTCTCAAACGTGATTGGATTGTGCAGGCGCCACTGATTGGGACAGCCTATCAGCAATCACCTTCAGCTTTCCCACCAAAGTCAACTCCATGGTCAGATTTAGATAAGAGACGAAACCATGGACGAAACAATGGATGAAGACGCAGCAGGTCCATCCCGGGAATGTGCCAACCTGTGGCCCCACCTCGCCAGACTATTTCAATTTTAATGATAAAAAAAGTTTATAATAGTTTTCACTTCAAGTGTTTCAATTACAAAATAGTATTTTGTATTTTAAATACATATATTAGAAATACTGCCCATCCCTAGCAACGTGGTAAAAAGATGAAAATGACTTGATTTTACTTCCAATTCCTTTTACATTCTCCAAGGTATTAACATTAACATTTTTCATAACTCCATGTAGGATGTTTCTGTACATAAATGTAAGCACTGTGGCAGTAGTAATGCAAAAATGTAGGCTACTCTTGTACTCTTGATACTCAAGTACTTTTAAAAACAAGTACTTCAGTACTTTTACTTAAGTAGACATCTGACTGTTGTACTTTTACTTGTACATGTACTTGAGTAAAATTTAGCAAAGGGTATCTGTACTTTTACTCAAGTAATGAAGCTGTGTACTCTGTCCGCCTCTGGCAGTGAGACACTACAGTCACTACAAGTCCACTAGAGTCATTCCACATGTCTATGTCTTCAGGATGTCTTATTTCCAACTCTCACCTCTACAAACAGTATACGTTGACAAGAGCCATAGCACCTGTCTGTGTCTTCAGACACAAACATAACAGATTCTTACCTCTAAAAATAGTGGAAGTTGACAAAGGCCATTTTGCAAATATATGTCTGTGTCAGACATGAACGTACAGTATCTGCATCTTCAATATTACCTCTACATAGGGGAAAAACATGCCAACGATGAAGTTGCTTGTCCAGTTGCAGCAGCCAGCCAGTGCAATAGCAGCTGGACGGGGACCCTGGCTGAAGAGCTCAGCCACTATAAACCATGGGATAGGTCCAGGCCCTATCTCAAAGAAGCTGACAAAAAGGAATATGGCTGCCATGCTCACGATGCTCATCCAAGAATAAGTGTGCTGTGAAGACAGGTGGATGGAGATATCAAACACTGAATTCAGTCAGTGTATCAGATAATGAAAGTCAGATAACTGCAATCAATTTTATTACACTTTAGTCTATCGCCTACTAGCCTGATTCTCAAAAGAGAGTTGGTCTGGGAATGGTTTGTTCACTTTAGATTTCCAAGGGCCATAGCCAACAGTGAAATTAAACTTTAACAGTGCTAATTCCAATAAAATTGGTGAAATCTGAAATCAAATTCCATGACCATCTGTGTTAGGCTTGGACTACCTTATCAAGACACTGCATGTGAGAGTTAACATCATATTGAAATGTATTGTTCACAATATACTTACCAAGTAAACTAGGCCCACTGTCATGGCTATGGCACACAAACACATTCCTGCCAATCCAATCAATGTTAGTGTCCGTCTACCAGCCCTGTCCACCATAGCCACCTACACAGACCACAGATGTACAGGCACACACACACACACACACACACACACACACACACAATTGTGTTATTATACAATTTCACAACCATCTTATGCGATTCATACTTCACCTTGACATTTGGATTAGTTTAATCCTGTTAAGATCAGTAGCTGCAGCTCTCTCGCTGGTCAGAGTTGTGTACATTTGTCAGTTTAGTTTGTCCTTGAACAGGGAGATAAATGGGCCTCAGTTTCCTGATAAAACCTGGCAACAATCCATGGACCGCTAGACAACACTGCAACACTTTTTGAGACTAAGCATAGGGCGAGTCTGCAGTGGGTTACAAAACCCTCACATATTTTATTCTCACCCCTCAAGTGGCTGAGATATAAACAATCAGCAATCAACACCCTACAGTTCTGAGACTATGCATACAAAACAGGTCAAAACCTATGCTGCATAGGGTGGCAGATGCAGCACTTTGTAACTCAGATTAAGGAAAGAGTGTGTGTGTGTGTGTGTGTGTGTGTGTGGTGGACGTGGGGGGGGGGGGTGTGGAGCTGAGTGAACAAACTTCTGTGTAACCTAGAGATGAGGGCATGCATGTATTATGCTCCATGTTTGACTAGAGGCTTGCTTACCGAGACCATAGTGAAGACTAGGTTTATGACTCCAACACCGATTGTAGCATACACAGGCTGTGTGACTCCTGCTTTGTAAAAGATTGCTGTGGAGTAATAAAAGATCTGAAGTAGACAGACAGACAGACAGGTGGATAGATATGATAGAGAGGGTGAGGCACACCAACCAAAAGAAGGGAAAGGCAACACAAACATTATTGTTGAATGAGAGAAAATGGAGGCCATAAAAAAGACAATCAAAATGATAGGCACTGTAAAACAAAATTGTGCCTGTATAAAGAGAATGATTTCTTACGGCGTTGATTCCAGAGAACTGCTGGGACAGATGCATCATCAGGGCCACAAAGAGCTGCTGGCGGTGCGCAGAGGAACGCAGCAGGCCCAGAATGGTCACAGGTCTCTCCTTCATCAACTCATCCTTCTCTGCCTTCATCTCCGCTATGTCTTTGGAGGTGTCGTACTCACCCTTAAACCTCTTCAGTGCTATGGCATACAAAGCATCAGCCGATCACTAAGGGGCCAGAATCAACTAGTGTGCCACTGCAATACATCTGATTATGATCCACAAGTTTTACAGGTCTACTACTTTGTCATCACAAGCCTTTGTACTTCAAAGACTCACTGATGCACTTATTCTTACTGTACTCTAGCGTTTTTAAAATTGCTTTAAAACTTAAACTGTTTACCATGTTGTTAATCGCTTTGGTTAAAAATGCGTCAGCAAAATCTAATGTAATGTAAATGTAATGTAATGTAAAATAGACCCCAAATAACTCCAATCCAAATATGTAACCTTTTGCCCCTAAGGAAGTAGTGTAAAGGGCCATGCTCCCACCCCTGCCAACAACGTTACATAGTGCAATACCAGGGTTCTGAGCATACATCGTTCCATTATCCATATTGTAAATCAGTATAGCATACAAATTAGTTTGGAGCCATTATTCTAAGGGAAAATAAATACATTGTGTTGATACTAGAGCTGTATCCTTCTGTTTGAAATGCCTTCAGAGTTATGGATATATGTAGTATAATATATGCATGGCTGCATACATTTGCAGGCCTCCTGCTCCTTGCCCTGTTTGATATAGAGGTAGCGTGGACTCTCTGGACACAGAGGGAGCAGTAATGTCTGCAGGATGGCTGGGGCACCAGACAGGCCAAGCAGCAGGGGCCAGTAGTCATCATTACCCAGCAGGAAGTCCAGGCCAATGACCTATGGACCAAGCAGAGAATACTTAGATGAATTAATCTGGATTAACTAACACTCCACCAGTGGGGTAACATTTCAGTTAGTGTCACATGAATTAAAATATGCTGTGATAGATTATTCTTTTGATCAGGTTAGTAGAATTTGTGTTACTTTAGAAACAGTCCAACACAATCATAATATTGTAAAGTTGGCAAGCAGATAGCCAAAAAAGCATTTATGTACTGGGTAAATAGTTGATGGATTGTTGGATGTGATACAGCTGTTTGAAAATCTTTTCATTCCAATTCCCACCTGACTGAGGAGAATGCCTGTTACTATGGCCAGTTGGTGAAGTGTTCCTAAAGCACCTCGGTATGCTACAGGAGAAATCTCTCCAACATACATGGGGACCAGTCCAGATGAGAGACCTGAGCGGTTAAAGAATCATCAATAACTTAGTTACTTTATGCAATCAATGGAGCTGATAAGTAAGATGCAATTACTTTATGCGGTCAAAATAGAATATGTTAGATAGCTCTAACACTCAACCTATGTGTTCTCTATGTGACTATCGATTTTAAGGCACAGGCTCAAAAATATGTGGTAGATAATGGGCCTATAGAGTAGTATCTTTAGGACATTCTAGTGTGGAAAAAAACCAAAATGTACTTTGCATAACTTCTTACCGCAGTAGAAGCCCATGACGGCACGGCCTGAGAGGACCATGATGTGGGCTTTCCCCATTTTAGCCAGGCCCATCAGAAGGCCTGCAGCAATAGCCAGGACGTTCACAACTAGCATGCCTTTAATCCTGGTGGGCAGGGAACGGAGGAGGCGTTAGCATCCTGAAAAACTGGTGAGGGTGTGTCTCGTCCCACCATTCATCTCACTGCTGGGGTGATTATGCATGGCAGTGTGTTTTTTAAATTATTATTAATTTATTTCATCCTCATTATTCCACTCTAGGTTTGAGTGCTAACACATCCCAGCAGATGAAGATATTCACGTGATATGACATGTAACAAAGATGGACTAGAAAAAACAAACCAACAATATCAGATTCTAGTTCTGGGATGGATTTCCCACTAATAACCAGTGCTCACCTTCCTCGGAAGTCGGCCACAAAGCCAACCAAGAAGGAGGAGAATATTCCACCGACAGAGAAAATGGCCACCGATAAAGACCAGTACATGACCACGGAGGGGTGGACCTCCTCTGGCTCGGTGGTGTTGCCAAGCACTATGCGGTTACTGGCCAAGTCATCATCAGGCACCACGCCAAGGGAGCGGCCATAGTGCCTCTCGATCACCTGCCAACACACAGAGAACACCACACTCTGAATACATTCACAACCCATATCCACATCAAACCTATGCTTTGGACAACTAGATGTACCGCATAGCGGTACAAAATATGACCGCCGCTCAGTCCTGTACATCCGTTCCGCGAAAATAAATCACACTTCAATTTGTCTCCATATTTTACTCCACCCCCCACTCTTGAAACTTTTGTGTATGCTTGTTTGGCATGCCTGAGTGTGTGTGTGCGGCTGCACAGAAAGTACCCTACTGGTGCTGAAAAGGTGAATAGATTGTAGAATAGCCAAAGAAGATGTAGAATTGTTATAAAACCTTTAAAATCTCTAAACAATCACAAGTAGGGCAGTTCATCACAGTTCATCCATTGCAACTGGATTGATGAAAGGTCACTTACACCTGTAGGCTACATTGTATTTGGGAAAAGCAAAAGGTATCAGCATAATGTTATTTATTTATTTATTTTTTATGTATTTATAAACAAAAACATCTCTGTCAGTTCCATGCCGTTTTCAACAGCTATCAAAAAACAAAGGTCATTTTTGGATGGATGGATTTTTTTGTGAATGTTTCTTCTTCTACATAAGATTTTAGTCATCTTTAGTTCATGTAATACTTTTATTGTCAATGCACAAATTAAGTAACAGTAGTCTGAAACGTTATTGTTAATGCACAAATTAAGTAACAGTAGCCTAGTCTGAAACGAAATGCTGTTTTACATCTAACCAGTGGTGCAAATAACTGACATGTCCAAATGGGCCTTGATGAAATGCGTCATAGACTGTTCATACACATTTTAACGGGCCAAAGTTGAAAAGCTTTTGTCCGCTATTGTTAGTGCAAATATAGGCTGATTCATGTTCCCTTGCATTGTTTAACTGAGGTCCATGGCTAGTCTGGCTTTCATCAGACCAAGCTCAATCTTTTAAGAAATCAAAAAATAAATAGCGGGCAGATCAGGCTGGGTTCACCCAGCCTAGTCCATAGGCACCGATATTGTTTAATTTTCCCGATTGAGATCTACACGCTCTGGCTATTCTAAATGCAAAATGCATCAGGGAGTTATGACAAAACGGTAACTAACAAACTAGATCCTAATAGAAAGTTGTTAGCTTCCCTAAGCTACAGGTAGGATTATAAGGTAGGCCTATTGACAACATAAATTGTCAATAGGCTATGCTGGCGACACAAATAAAATCTCCTTTGAAACCAATGGCTTACGCCTTACAGTATCAAGCCGGACTTAAACTGTCATATCGCGGGCGAAAAGTTGTAATAACATTCACGCAGCTCCATGAGTCAAGGAAAGCGCCAATGAAGTAGCCACTTCTAAATGGGACCCACTACACAGTAGCTTAAGGTGTTTTGCTAAAGCAGCCATAATGAAATGAAGGTGTCATTGTTTGGATACTTCACACACACGTGCTTTTTAATTTCACAGACTACAACTACCAAGCTGTAATCAAAGCACATCGATTCCCCTCTCACCCTGCACGCACTTAAAACAAAAATAAACAGGCGCCTCAGTCTCACGCGATGTATAGGCAAAACTGTATCAGACCGGTGTAACGTTGGTAAATCTTCCATTGCACAGAATGATTTTGTAGCACGTGCAATAAATGACAGTCGAAAAGATACAAACAGTGCTGCTATCAATTTGCTTGGTATAACCGCATTTATAGTTTTCTACAAATGCAATCAATCAAATGCCTCCATCACTCAACCAACGCTTAACGGTAACATTACCTAGGTCCTTATTGATATTACAAGATTAACGTTACCTGCAGTAAAACCAAGCATGTCCGAGAAACATCCTTAGATTTATTTCGCTTCAAGAAGAAATGGAATTACACTTCATGTGAACATCGTCCTATCCTTATTAGATGTTCGCTGCGGTAAATTACAGTCCTTGTATGAAGCGTCCATTGTTTTTTCCAACCCACTTTTAACTTCCAACAAAATTACGTCTCACTGCAACTATGCGCCATCTAGTGGACAAACGACTACTTCGCCAATACTGAAAATGCAGCCATGATGATGATGATGAATATTTATTTTGGCTTTCTTTTAATCCTACTGATTTTCATTTTTTACCGGGGCAAATCACAAATGAGTGATTATGAGCCAGGTTGATGTGGGCCCTTGAGACCAACATACCATAAAAGATTCATAGAGAACTGTGTCTGCCCTACCCTCCTTTCGGGGTCCAGTCCAGCCGGGGCTGCAGATGAAAACGAAAAATGACGGTTCCATGCTATCCATGTGGGGTACATGCTCACCAAGTTTTGTGTACCCGGTCTTTCAGTGTCCCGAATCCTTGTTGGTGTAATGCCACTAAATGTACACATAAATTATTTTATTGTAAGGCCCCCATGAACGAAAGTACACAAAACTTGGCATGCATTCAGAGGGTGTCATAATGATCCTACTCTTTTAATTTCGTGCAGTTTTGACCTTGTCAGCCAGAGATATTGAGATGAAAACACCTCATTTTTTTTTTTTTAATTTTTTAACTAGGTGGCGCTATACATGAAATAAGTGGTAATGGGATGGGTTGACATGCCCCCCTTAAGACCAACATACAAAAAAAGGTGGACCTCCTAGGCCCTACGGTTCTCGAGATATTCACAGAAAACTGTCTCCGGCCACCTACAGGCCAGTTGGTGTATAGTAACATAAATTAATTTATTGTGTGGCCCCCATGAACGGAATTCCACAAAACTTGGCGTGCATACATAGGGTGTCATAATGATCCTACACTTCCAATTTTGTGCAGTTTTGACTATGTTAGGTCACAGATACCTTCAATTACACCACCTCATTTTTACTTTTTTTGTGTTTAACTAGGGTGGCGCTATACATGAAATGAGTGGTTATGGAATGGGTTGACATGGCCCCCTTGAGATCAACATACAAAAAAAAAATGGTCCTCCTAAACCCTACGGTTTTCGAGATATTCACAGAAAACTGTGTCTGCCCTACCCTCCTTTTCGGGGTCCAATTCAGCGGGGGGGCTACAGATCAAAACGAAAAACGATGGTTCCATGCTATCCATGTGGGGTTACATGTCCACCAAGTTTCGTGTACCCCGGTCTTTCAGTGTCCCGGGAATCATTGACGGAAATTTGGGCATGCGAAAAAAAAAAAAAAAAAAAAAAAAAAAAAAATCTGACTAAACCTATATGACCGCCGCTTCGCTGCGCGGCGGTCATAATAATGTACTTCGTCAATACATTAAGAATTTTAATTTAGCATTTTACATGATAGATAACAATAGAACATTCCCTTTCTAATTTATCTGATGAGTAAACGTAATCATCTGATGCCCGTTTTATTTTGCGTAACTACTGTACAGTGCGTCATAACGACTGTATTATCAACAGTTTATCTAATTGAGGCAAAGTGTAACCGGTGTCCATTCTCTGGCCTGAGGATGGGAGGACCATATAAATACTGATTGCATATTGCATAAAAGTTGAAAGGTCCGGATGCAAGGGTGTAACAGTTCAGATATCATGTATTTAAGGAGTTCATCTCGGTTCACCTTCTGAGGAGCGTTGATGACCCCCAGGCTGTAGCCATACTGCAGTGATCCCAGCACCGCAGTGAACACGGCCAGGACCAGAGTCCCTGTGAGCTGCTGCAGAGGGAGTCCAGCAGCAATGCAGAGTGGTTATGCACAGACACACACACACACGGTCGAGAGATTGCATACGGCTATATACAGTAAATACGAGACAAAGGGGCGAGGCTGGGGTTATTATGCCACGTTTGAGGAATAGCAAAGTAAAACCTGAATTCAAGAGTGCATCATGTTAAGCACAGTCAAATGTATGTGCCATTGTTCTCAATAGAAATTAAAATGTCCTTTTGATTTATAGGAGCCTTCTCCAAAACACTCTTTTATATTTTTAATAGTAAAATCTAAGTCTGTAATCACCCCCCCCCCCCCCCAAAAAAAAAAAAAAAACACAACAACAAGTGATATGAATTTAAATTCAAACAATTTTAAAAATGTGACTATCTATTCATAAAACACTGGTAAAAGGCCATGAAGCCAAGTTAATATATAGAGTTTGGTTCAAAAACGCTATATCCTCCATTTTAATGAATTTTCATAAACAATTGTTTTACATTTTTTTTCCCAAGTACTTTCAGTGGAAATGTTTTTTTTTATCTTTACTTAATCAAAACAACAGAACTGCAATTTTATTTACACAATTAAATAACATGACTCATAATGTTATCAAAAATGGATTTATAGCGTTTTGGAACCAAACTCATATATATTAACTAAAAAACAGAACACAGCTCAATGTATTATTGCATACTGTCTATTTTCTGACTTCCTATGTAAATTACATATGTTCTGTATAGCCTATGCACATGCTCATTTATGCAATACAAAATGATCATAGACCAACACATGGAAGAGCTATGTAACAGTTCTAAGACAAAAAGACAGAAAATACAATACAATATATACTCTATAATTATACTCCTTCTGAGCACTGCAAATGGGCATATCACACTCTCAAACATTCTTAGACTTATTTTTTTGCTTTGTTTGATGTTTTTGGCAATTGAAAATCACCAAGTATATTGTATAAACATCTCTAAAATCCTAATTATATTTGTCTGGACACCAAAATAATTTTGACAAAGGTTTCAAGTCTTGATATAGATATTTAGAAACAATATATATTAAAATAAAAGAATGTACTTTGAATTGATTGTTTAAATTATTAATAATTATTGAACCAACTTCAAGGTCGGGTGTTTATGAAAGTCAAAATAGGGATATTCCGTGAGCACTTTACCTTGCCAGAATCCATTATGGGTATAGCTCCCTGTCCGAGCAGGACTACATGCTGCTTTTCCAGGTAAATAATCAATCATGTGAGTTCATGCGGTGGTCACACTCCCAACAGAAGGGACTGTGTCCCCCCCACCTCATGTCCAACCCCCAACATTCACATGCTAGTTTACATTGCTAGTGTTGCACTCATCACTGGATATTACACATTTACTATGATTGGCAAATCAGTCCGCAACCAATCTTGGCATTAACATAATTTTGCAGGAAAGATAATAGCAATTACAAGTGAGCGTGGGAGGATATTGAATATACAAAATATGCTGGGTGCTTATGATATTGGTATAGCATTGGTATTTGGTTATGGTATTGTATATAACTCTGTTGTGGTTTTCAAAATCTATCTGAAATTTGCAGGTGGAGGCAAACATGCTGAAATAACAAGGTTAATGATACACAGCTACAAGGGGGGGACGGTCAAAGTCTGAGGGTCAATTAACACGAGTGATGAGACAAGGCCTGCAAAACACACACACACACGACACACATGCAAAAGCTGCTGTGTCTGTTTTTCATCTCACACAATAGGACAAGAGGACAGGACAAAGTAATACTTATTGATCTTATCTTTATTCTTTAAAATAAAAAAACCTAACCAACAAAATGCTAGACAACCATTTATGCCTCATGTGGGTGGAAAACATGACAATCTCCTTGGGGAAAATGTCAAAAAGTAAAACACTACCCAACCAATGTTTGAAGTGATTAAAGTGTCAATGCCACCAGAGCTGAAAGTAAAACGTGACAAAGCATAGTGACGTGAGAGTCAGAGTCTCTTTAAAACTCTCAAGCACAGGCTAGCACAGTGTTTCTCCCAAACATTAACTCACTCATCACTCATCTCTCTCTCTCTCTCTCACACACACACACACACACGCACACACACACAGCAGGACATCATTATTGCTAGAACTCTTTATCAGGAGTGCAATCACTCATGTCTCTGCAAAACTTTTCTCTTTGTCCATTTAAATGAATGTCTGAAATACAAATATGTACAGTGTGCAAAAATGAAAGATGACCCCAAGAGATGTGCAATGGCAGATGTTTTCAGGGCTTGTGATTGCACACAGGGGACAAAGACAATTTAAGTGTATGTGAAAACAATAAACAGATGGGATAGATGCATTATGAATGTATCAGAAGGAAAACGGACACCGCTCGCTTCAACAAGCGCTCACTTGATGGTGTGAAATATCTATGAAATATTCCAGAGATGTCAAAAAAAGGAAGAAAAGGTTGCCCTTCCCTCCTCCTAAACAGTAGAAAAGAACAAAATCCAGTTGTAGGATTTCTGCAACTCAGGGTTCCTCCTCGTTCGGTTGAACACACTACTACAGCCACAAGATGGATCGAGGAGGTGGAACACACCAGATCTGACCATCTGACCGACACTAGAGGAAGTGGGGCTCTGTGCCTGTGGTCAAGGCCTGAGTGCGAACCTCTCACTCTCTCCCTCCCATCCCAAGGACACTTTCTTTACATGGTCTGGCTAAGCTGCCCATTTTCCACAAGCTCTCTGATCAAACAGTGATGAATGGCTACAGTAGTTTCAACCCCACAAGCAGACCAACACATATCTGCTTGTTGCATTTTGTTATTTAATCAGACTTGACATTTGTCTACTTACATTTTAAAAGTAAAAACACAGTTACTGTCATATAATCTTAGGACACATTCACAATGTTAAAACAAGGTTAATGTTTTTTTTCCTCAGTAAACATGTATAAGAAGGAATTCTTTAGACTATTTTAGTTGGTTTCCACCATACCAGGTGATATATCATCAATCTGCTGAGGACACTGAGAATGCAAAATTATTTCAAAAGGTACCTGTAACAGAAAATATACAATTTTTTTCCCTGCTCAAATCAGAATAACAAATGATCATCTGGATGATGGTATAAGCATTAATGAAAATTAGCTGTAATGTAAGGTCTCTTTCTCAGCCTCTGCGATACTGAAAAGAAATAACCAGACACATGATTACGAGGTAGGTCAATTACAGTCCCAATGTGTACACTAGTTGTTAAGATTCAGCAGCGCACAAGAGGCAGCCGATGTTGACATCTGAGGCTTCTATTGGTGGATTAGTTGTGGAGACACTGGCATTTATGAAGGGGTGGACGACTAAAACATGATTGTCCGAGATACAATCAGGGGCTTGGGAGGTGACTAGGTCAGACTCAGACACGTGGTGGTGCGTCAGGAGGAGTTCCACTCCAGAGACTGGCCTGAGCCCAAAACAGCAGTAGTGATATGAAGGCTGAGAGAAGGATGGGCACAGAAAGAGCACCAGCACCGAAAAAGACCACAGCCTTGAATACAATGTGGGGATTGTGCTCATGTTCACCACAACCACCTGCTGGACTCCTCTCCTTCCTACAACAATGTATCGCAGGAGCTGTGTGCGAGCGAATAACAATCGAAAAACAAACAAACAAACATAAAAACAACCTGATTTGACTGTAGATGAAAACATCAAAGGTCTAGAAGTTTCCCTCAGTCTGAGGTTGCTTTTTTTCTTTTTTAAATCTTTTCACATCTTCCCGACCACCCAACACACACACACACACACACACACACACACACACACACACACATATTTTCTGTACAGCTTGCTGTGATCCTCTCTGCCCCTCTGCAGCTGCAGAAGACAGAAAACAGCGCTTTCTCCCGGAGTCCCCAGGTGTAGAGTCCCGTTGTAAGGTGTGTGGGTGGAACAGCACACAGAGAAGGGGAGAGTCACCACAGAGGAGGCTCCATGGCCAAAGTCTGGTTTCACAGCAGCAAGCCCCTCTGGCTCCCCCTGCTGGAAATGTGGGGAACAGGAGCTCAGGAGTCACTGCTCCAGTTCCCCAAAGCCACTTCTATGGCTTCTTAATCTAAACGCATGATACGAGGCCATCCTGGATGTCTTGAGATCACAGTCTTACACTTTTAAGTGTATCTAAAACTGTAGTTTTTTTTTTCTTTTTCATTTTTATTGTTTTGAACCAGTGTTAAATGTACCTAAAGAAAAAAATAAATCACAGACGCCATCTTGACTCCTGGTGAGTGGGGTTGCCTGCCTCAGTGTTGTGGACCATGACTGGACGTTCACAGCTTCACCAGTTCATCATGGAGTTCCTGTTGAGCGTCATGAAGAACACCTGACTGCTGCCGCCTGTGCGGACTGAGGCAAAGAACACCTGGAGGGGGTCAAATAGCAGTATGGTGAGCAGAGGTTAAATAAAGAGCTAAACTGCAAAGCTCCAGGGATCATGAAATGGAAGCACCTGGGGAAAAACAAAACCTTCTATGGGTTGGTTGAAATGCATTTTTGCGTAGGAAGTCACCTGTACAACAAGTTCAGTAGCATCACACAGCAGGTATTATTACCAAGCCTAGTGTAGATAGATAGATAGATAGATAGATAGATAGATACTTTATTGATCCCCAGGGGAAATTCAAGGTGTATCATTATGGTCTGTACATACAAAGGATTGACCAATAAGTGTCAATCCAAACCTGATGGTGAATGAGTAACCTCCATAATTCCATAATGTGTGTGTCACAGTATGGTATGGCAACTGCTCTGCCTCCGACCGTAAAGCACTTAAGAGGGTGGTAAAAACTGCCTAACCCATCACTGGTTTCTCACTCCCCTCCATTGAGGCCATCCAGGGAAAGCAATGCTTCAGGAGTTGTTACAGGTCTCTCCGCACCTGAACCAGCAGCTTGCCTGTGCCTGTTGAGGTGTCCACGACCATGGCAATATTGACAGGGACAATTAGGACGCGGACATTTTGCCCCTCAACAGCCCCCTCCCCCCAGACAATTGCACTACCCCATCCCACCCATAGTGTTCTATTTATATTTATAAATGTACATACTGTAATTACACTTATACAGGTACAGTACATAGCCATACTCTACTGTTCTTTGTACTATTCATCTTGCATAAACACTTATTTTTACTACTCTTATAATGGTACTGTTCCTACACTGCAATGGTATTGTTACTATACTGCACATAACTGTACATAGCCTACTGTACATATCTGTCTATATGGTTCATACTGAATATCCATATTTATACTGTTTTTCTTATAATATATTACTGTTAATACACTGCATATATCTATATTATTTCTAGTACTCTTATAATGTTACTGCTACTACACTGCACATATCGGTACATGTTGTTCATATATTGTTCATACTGCATATCCATATCTATTCTGCTAATAAACTGCACATATTCATAGTTAATTTATATCACTGTAAACCATTGCACCTTCTTAAATGTATACTATTTGTACACTGTACTATCTTATACGGTTTATGCACCACCTGCCTATACTGTGTATATCACATTGCACTTTTTTGCACTTGTGGTTAGACGCAAACTGCATTTCGTTGTCTCTGTACTTCTACTCTGCACAATGACAATGAAGTTTAATCTAATCTAAAATATTAAATATGAAATTTAGGTTAGCAGTACCTACAGGCTCACCGTACCGAAAATTAACTTCAAAACGTAGGTACGTGTCCGTTACACCCCTAATAATCATCGAAGTAATTCAGAATTCCAGTGAAAATGGAGTTGACATTATAGTCTGACAGTGCCAGCCAGATAAGCCTTTACGGTCTGGTCTGCATGCAACCAACAGACCATAACAGTCTGTGGCCACTCCCAACTACCTGGAACTTTGCACGTGTGCTGCTCTGACCACAGGGACAGCTTTCGGTTCTGCATGAGAGAGCAAGAACAAGGATGGCAGCTACCTTGTCATTCCTCTCGCAGAGGAACTTCAGACGCTGTGCTCGCTTGTGCATGAAGACCCCGTCCAAGTGGCCAGTCTCCACGGAGCGGATCTCGATGGCCTTCTCTCCCCAGCCCATGATCTGGTTGGAGTGGATGTAAGCTGCAAAAAAAACCCCACAAGCAGCCTAAGTCCTGCATCACCAATTTATAGCACAGTGCAGCTTAGGTATTTTTAGCCATTTATTGGATTGGATTGATTTTTTTATCAGTGACTCCTCTTCACGGAGAACCCATAACAGAGAATTGCTCTGCTTTTCTGATAGGGTATGTTATGACAGCTGATGAGTTCATTAATAGTAAACCTCGTTTAGTAATAGTAATACTCATTAATGTCATTATTAATATCATCATTAATAATAACGCTGAAATACAAACCCCAACTGTAAACGTGAGCTGATTTGTTCAGATGTTGATATCCAACTGTAGCATTGATCCATAGTCTAGAGGCCACAGCTAATGGCTAACAAGGCAGATAATTAGCACTACTGCTGGGGTACTAAGCCCTTATGAATTAATAATCCTAATGAAACCATCTGATTCTTAAATTAATTATTCATCTTAGTTTCAACCAGACAACATATCTAAATTCTAAATTCTCTTTTTCTCTAGATTCTCCTATGTGCAATTAACATCAATATACTAGGTCTCTCTCTCCCACACAGACACGCACACACACACGCACGCACGCATGCACGCACACACGGGTGCGCGCACACACACATTCACTTCACAGAGATCCATCACAACAGAGTGAGAGTTGAGCTGGAGTTGGAATGATATTAAACTCAGACTGAACCCCCAGTAATCTGGTCCCACACGGCCTCTGGCTGCCATGTGTTTGGGCTCGCTCGTTTGAGTCCCTCCCATCGGCGAGGTGTTTGAACACTCCCTCGCACAGCCAAGCAGGAATGCACAGTGGACGCACCAAAGACAGAAGGAACGGGAGATGCCTAAACACTATGGTCTTTATCATCCTACCATATCTCTGCCCACAAACTGAATCTGACTTAAACATCTGTTAACTCCAATGGTGTAAACAAGGAGGGAAACAGAGCAAGATTGCATCGCTACAGTTGAAGTTCTTATGTAACTTGGCAGCAATATCCAGGTCAGCTCCAGAGGTGCTGCATGACCCTCTGCTGACCTGCATTGGGACTCTGTTCAGACCTCCACTGGACTGTGTTTGGGGACCATAAGCGGGAAAAGTGGAACAGCGTTCTTTTTTTTAGGTATCATTTTTGGGGCTTTTAGTTTTTTATTTAGACAGGACAGTGAATATCGACAGGAAGTGAGTGGGGCAGAGAGATGGGCTGGGACCGGCTGGGACCGATTCAAACCGGAGTCCCCGTGGGCACTTTTTGTCCCTGTTGTAGCTGTGTGTGGATGTGGACGCGACTACGTCCATGTTGTCCCTGTTGTGGCTGTTGTGGACGCGACTACGTCCCTGTTGTCCTGTTGTGGCTGTGTGTGGCTGTTGTGGACTTGACTATGTCCATGTTGTAGACTGCGACTGAGTCCTCACTCACCGACAGAGGTGGGCATCTCTCCCCACTGCAGCACCACGTCCTTGGTGATGCGGCCGTACGTGTTGACGTAGACGCCCTCGTCCTCGTAGCACAGCAGCATCTCCATGCCGTCCGTCTTGGGGAGCACCACGATGGCGTGGGGCATCACTGTGCTCTGGATCTGAGAGAGGGATAGAGAAATCAGAGGAAAGGGGAGAGGAGGAAAGAGAGGGAGCGGAGGACAGAAAGAAAGAGTTGCCATTAGCTGGGCAGTGAGCAGGTTCTGGCAGTGCTTCATGTAGGCCACCTGATGGCAGTACAACCCCCATCAGAAACGGGAGAAGTCTCATGCTGACACACACACACACACACACACACACACACACACACACTGCAGAGGGTCTTGTCAGCTCAGTCATTCATCTTAAGCCTTGCTTTGCTCACCTTCACAGCACTGCTAGCACTAATAGTTCAATGGGGAATGTGAGATTATCACATGCATACAGTACATACATGCGTAATACAAAAAGGCAGTTCACCAAACTGCTCACTTTTACAGAGCAGGACTAAGGACCTCTTACTGCTTTATGTCAGTGTTTCTGTTTTGTTCGTCTAGAAGAACCGCACTGAGGCAAAAATGTGTTGTGAGGCAAAAATGTGTTGACAATGAGTACAGAATTGAATTGTGTTGAATTGTATTGAATTGCTACTCAACACAAAGGACCCTGTGTGTGTTTGTGTGTGTGTGTTTTCTGCCAAAGGCAATGTGGCTGCCAGCCAGCACTGGGGTAGGAGCCGGCTGCCTCAGCAGAAAGCAGCCGCTCCTCATCAGTCACACAGGCTGCTGTGCTGTACTGTGCTGTACTGTGCTAATGTGCTCCTCATCAGTCACACAGGCTGCTGTGCTGTACTGTGCTGTACTGTGCTAATGTGCTCCTCATCAGTCACACAGGCTGCTGTGCTGTGCTTTGCTGTGCTGTACTGTGCTCCTCATCATTCGCACAGGCTGCTGTGCTGTACTGTTCTGCTCTGGGATGGCTTACATGGGAGGGGATATAGATGTCGTAGGGGTTTCCAGAGTCCACGTCAATGACGTGGAAGCCCACGCTGGAACCGTAGATGACCTTGAGCCTCTGACCTTCCTCCACCGTCAGGTCCACGAGCTGCGGCCTCTGAGGAAGGTCCGTGAAAGACTAGCAGAGAGGGGAGAGAGAGAGAGAGAGAGAGAGAGAGAGAAAGACAGAAAGAAAGAATGAGTGATACAAGGTAGAAGACAAATGGCAAAAGGCAGACAGAAATGTTTGCATGAAGCTTTCAAGCTGAAGATTCAGGTATTAAACTGCTATTACAACCCCCGAACTTGATAAAAAGCAACTTTGCATGGTAATGTCAGGCGCTCAGACATCACCATATTGCTCTGATGATTTATTCATGCTTTTGTTCATTTTACGGCAATTTCCATTTTATAGTCACATCAAAATATGAATGAAAAACAGTGTGATTATGTGAATCAGAATATGAGAGGAGAAGGGAAAAAGTCACAGGACTGTTGTTACCTTGAAAGCCATGAATTTATGGTAGGGCTTGGGGGCCCAGGCGTAAATCTCCACGGAGTTCTTCAGAGCAATAACCAGGAATTTGATTCGCTCATATTTCACTGGGGAGGCAGAAGAAGAAAATCATCAAATCAGAAGCCCCTTTCAATTAAGGGCAGTCTTCCGCTTCCCCAACACTGCCTCAACCAGCTCAGTCACACGCCTGCCCTCTGACACACAGGATCACTGAGATATGGCACGACAGCACAACACAAAGCAGCGCACCGCACTGCACAGCACAGCACAACACAACACAGCAAGGCACTCTGACCTTTACATCACTGACTCACTAACCAAACTGAGGGACAGACTAAAATGTTCCTCCATTGCTTAAATCCTGCCAATAACTAACAATCAGAGGGCTTAACAAAGTCCAGTCTGTGACAGCAGGCTTGTAATGCTTCCTGAAACCTGTCCCGGGGCCAGTCTCAAACAAAGCTTGCACTAAACAAGCTCACTCAGCCCAGCTCACTGAAGCACTCGCTTACAGGACCAATTCATCAGAAACATGTTAGAACCAAAACCACAAGGTTATATGACAGATTATTTCCTAATGATATTGGGCTCTCATTTATTTGGCACAGTATGTGCAATGCAATGTGTTAACACTGACCCACACAAATTGATGCTAATTCAATTAACTGGGCAAAACATTTTAGTGTAACATCATGTAACATACATATATCATTAATAATTAGATATTTATTACCACCGGCAATCTTACAACAATAAGGTTCAGAGCAGTGCTGACACCTACTATAATATATTAACAAATATATGCACTAAAAGCAAGAAGCACATCTCAATGTGTGGTGAAGTGATTTCTGCTAAGAAATATATTATTAAATATTTATCTGCCAGTGCGTTGAGCAAATTTGTCTTGATAAGACTCCTTAAAATAAGTTAAAGTCTTCTTAAATGAAGTCAAAATGATTTTTTGAGAGGGCGCTAGGTAAATCTTTTCATACTAAAAACAATACCAAATAGATTTTTTAATCTTAATATAAGATCAATAACACTTGGTTAGAATTCATTTTTTGCAGTGTAAGTTCCACCCTACAGAGGTTCAGTGAGCACGTGGGACGTACCAACTTTATAGTGCACGCAGCCCTCCAGTTCCCCCACGGTGATCCAGCCCTGCTTCTTCTCCACCTCTGGGTCGTTGTGCAGGATGCGGTTCCTGAGCCAGGACAGGTAGTACACACGCAGCTTGTTCTTCTTGCCTGTGTGCAAAATGAGGATTAAAGAGCATGAGACCAATGGGGGAGGTGTTTCAAAGAGCCGGCGGTGATGGAAGTGACTGAGAGACGGACAGACTGAAGGCCTCTGCACACCAGCGCCGACACAAACACGAGTGTGCCGTCACTTGCCACGCTGACAGGTTGGGGGTTAACTACCTGAGATGTCTGCACCTTCACATGTAATTATGTGCGTTTCATCTTTTAATCTGCTCTTTAGCTTTTTTTTACAATCTACACACAAGCCAATCCCAAACATTCATCACTTTTAATTATTATTATTATTACAGGGTAATAATAAACCCTATAATAAAGTGTTGCATGTCATAACATCCACACCTGTTGTGCACACCTGCAGCACACCTAACTGGCCCCTCCTCAGGTGACTCATTACTCCTAACATCAGCGTGCCGTCACTTGCCACGCAGCACCACCAGCGCTGGCGTTTTTAACTGGCAAACACTGGACAAACAATGGATTTCATGGAGCAGCTCCAAAAACAATAGAACTGAATCATACTCTACGACGGCAAAGTGCGATGCTGGTGAGCGGAGTTGCATTGAGAACAATGAAATCTAATGGAATCGAATGTGGAGCGCGCCGCACTCATGTCAGTGCCAGCAGTGCAGAGGCCTTTACCGATGGTTTTGAGGAGACAGACCTGATATGGTGACCAGCACGTTGAGACCCTCCAGCACGTCCATCTGCTGGAAGCGGCGGCGTGTGATCAGGTTGTAGACCTTGCCCTGGCCACTGCGGTCCAGGAGCATCAGGCCATTCTCTGTACCCACCAGAAGGTTGACCCCTGGGGAGAGACAGGATATTCAGCATCTCACATTGCCCTCAGAGGTTCACTCATCAATACATACAATGCGTCACACACACACACACACACACACACACGCACGCACGCACCCCCGCACACACACCCCCTCTCTCTCTTTCTTCCTCACATACACACATGCACACACACACACACACAAATAACGATATGCTTTCATAGGCAAGATGATCCATACAGACACCAAATATCTCATTTCATGTACAGTACATCTCCCATACGTACACTATAGTCTCACTGTAAAGGGCTTGCTTCTATTTCAGAGAGAAACTGTGCTGAGAAATCACATAAAACAACGTGCTGTTTGGGAAATGAGAAATAGAACAAAAGATCACAGATAATAAAAGGGAGAAACGGAGGTGGGTGTTGGTGGGGGGGGGGGGTTCTTGTGCGGCGGACTGAAGGCTCACCCCACAGAGCGGCGCACAGGATCTCAGAGTTGAAGCGCTTCTTGTACTTGCGGATCTCCGGTGTGTCACTGTGCGGGCGGATGTTGGTGGGGTTGACGTTGACCACGGAGATCTTCCTGGCCTCGCTCAGTTTGGCCTGTTCCTGCCTCAGCAGCTCGTTCGCAAACAGGGCTGCGAGAGAGAGAGAGAGAGAGAAAAAAAGAAAGAAGAGAGTGAGTCATCATTGCCACCACATTCCTCACATGACATTATTATGTGACATGACGCATGACTCCAGGGTCATGTGATCACATTCATCCCACAGTGAGACCAAATCACTCCAGCCCAGTCTTCAGTTTGGCACTGTTTAGGGTTCACACCCCAACACACATTCTCACTTCAGTGCTGCATGATGTTCTGAAGATGTCACTGAGTGGAAGCTTATGTCCATGTGAATTACTGCGGATTATTTATTGCACGGGAAACACTGCTGATTCCATGTGAAATACTGCCAACATTTTTTTCTTAAGCCTTTCTGTTTTCTGTGCCTTAAATTGGTATGCTTTTCCATGCTTTGTATCGAGAAAAGCTGGCTGAATGATTGATTAGTGGATTGATTGACGATGATATGGGTGATGAAGGTCTGTACCTGCGGCTGAGTTCTCACTGTCGTCATCGGAGGGAGAGGTGGGGTAGACCCGCGGATCCACAAAGGGTGTGAAGGAGGACTTAGAACCGCCACCCTTTGCAAACTGCAGGTAAGAGCACACAAGCAGAGTAGAGTGAGAAGGCAAAGGAGGAGAACATCACACTTGAGGGGGTTCTGCAGAGCTCAATCAGTGTCAGCAGGCAAGCTGACAACCCCAGATCATTAGCTGTGTGTCTTGTGCCTCCTGGGCACGTTGGGGGTTAACCACCTGAGACGTCTGCACCTTCACATGGAATTATGTGCGTTTTATCTTTTAACCTGCTCCTTAGCTTTTTTTTACAATCTACACACAAGCCCACCCCAAACATTCACATACACATTTCCAAGTTCCGAGGAAATCTTCACTTCTTAATCTTAATTAGCCTGCTTAAGCATAAAGGAGACGTTTCCCATACATTGACTTATTTGTGGCGGCCCACTACAATATCAACATTGACCACCACACAATGATTTTCCAGGTTGTGCTAAATTGTGCTTAAATCTGGTTAGCATCATATCCACGCTGTGCTAATTTGTTAAAAATTGTTGCATTCAAGTTAATTCTGCAAACCTACCACCACAAATAGAATTCAATTCTGTGGGAAACACTGGGAGATAAGATACCTTGCCAACATACTGACAACTCAACCCATCAGCATTGCATGCCATACACAACCACACCCTCAAGTTCTGACGAAATCATGATTCATCATTTCTAATCACCCTGCTTATGCATTTTAGAGTGTACATCAAAGGCAGGACATAGATCTCAGACACTGCTCTAGGCATGAGAAGGGAAGGATGGGCCTCTGTTCTAGACATGAGAAGGGAAGGATTGGCCTCTGCTCGCCAGAAAATCAACAAACTGTTGACACTCAGTTAACTACAATTTCTGGTTAAGGGTGAGGTTAGGGTTTGGATTTGGTTAAGGTGATGTTCAGCAATTTTACATACTGAACTTGAATCTAGAGGATCAGAGGATCTTTTAAGTGTCTGTGGGTGATCTGACCAAGTCAAGTGTTACCCAAAACCCTTCATGAGGACACCAGCAGGTTTATAGCGCTAGCCTGGGTGTCCCACAGAGCCACTTCTCCACCCACCTCCTCCATGGCACTCATGTCTGGAGCGTGCAGGCCAGCGAGGCGGCCCAGGCCCAAGCCCTCCGTGGGCGTCCCGGCCGGGGAGTGGCTCTGCTGGACCAGGTCCGGCAGGTTCCCGTGGCCAGCAAAACCGTTGCTCTCCGAGTGAGCGGAGCGCTTCCTCTCACGAGTCTGCGGAGGTACACCAGATCAGACGACAGGTGTGTTATGGGAGTAGTGGGTCCAGAGGCATCAGACTGGATATTAGTGGTGGAGGCTCTTACAGAGCAGCACAGTGGCGTCTTACCTCTCCCAGCATCAGGGTGTCATCTTTGGAACCATTATTGAGTGAATCATCATGGCTAACTCCGTAGGACTCATTATTACCCTGAGCTGAAGGCCTGAGGGGAGTGAAAACACACACGCACACACATGTACACACACACCACTCCTTTCAGATCACTCCTGATACATGAGCACACCTGTTTGCGTCTGTCCTGAAAGTAAAGTGTGTGTATGTTTCCATATGCATATGTGTGTGTGTGTGTTGATGCTCACATGATGCGTGGGATGTCACTGACGGGCACGGTGCCATCGTGGGCCCCGTCCTCCTCCCCGCTGCTCTCCGACTCATCGCTGGAGGATGAGTAGTCTGTCACCTTTATGGGGGGACGGGGCGCCTCGTCCACACGCAGCTCACGCAACTCCCTGGCCAACGCAGTCAGGTCCTGGGACAGAGAGGGAGAGACAGAGACAGAGACAGAGACAGAGACAGAGACAGAGAGAGACAGAGACAGAGACAGAGAGAGAGAGAGAGAGAGAGAGAGAGAGAGAGAGAGAGCTGTTAGAACAAATGGGGTAGACAAAAAACTACAAATAAAGTAGGATCAGTCAAGGTCATGCACAACACCAGCTAGTTTTAAGGCATTCACACACAATCAAGGAATCTAACATCATTACAAAATCATTACAGACAAGACTAAAGACCTTCGGCTACACTAAACTACAGACTGTTTTTGTACACTAAACTACAGACCCCATATCTAAACTACAGTCTTCTACACTAAACTACAGACTGCTCCTCTACACTAAACTACAGACTGCTCCTCTACACTAAACTACAGACCACATCTCTAAACTACGGATTGCTCTTTTACACTAAACTACAGACTGCTCTTCTACACTAAACTACAGACTGCTCCTCTACACTAAACTACAGAATGTTCTTCTACACTAAACTACAGACTGCTCCTCTACACTAAACTAGCTACACACTATGGAGGAAATTGTCTCCCACACTAAACACTCTGTGGTCATTACAAGGCTGGAGACCTGTCTTTGGTGTTAGACTGTTCATTTATACACAGACTGAATGCCATCCAAGGTATGTGGAGCAACAGATACCATTTCTTTTTCTGGCAACAAGAGATGGAGACAGAAAAAGGGAGAGAATGCATGTGTGTGTGTGAGTGTGTGTGTGTGTGTCAGTGTGTGTGTGCGTGTGTGTGTATAAGGGTGTGTGTGTGTGTGTGTGTATAAGGGTGTGTGTGTGTGTAAGGGTGTGTGTGAGTGAGTGAGTGAGTGAGTGAGAGTGTGAGTGTGAGTGAGAGAGAGAGACAGTCAGAGACTTTGATTAGCTGTGGCGAATGGGGGGAGTGACAAGAACTATTAACAAAGACTGGACTGATTCAGCCTGGTGAGAAAGTTTGCTGAGTGAAAGAGGAGAGGATTTTCTCAAGCTTAACACAAGAACACTCATGGCCAATCTGCCAAGAGACTCCAGCAAGGTCACAGAGAGAGAGAGAGAGAGAGAGAGAGAGAGAGAGAGAGACACACAAAACACAAAGAGAGAGAGAGAGAGAGAGAGAGAGACACACAAAAAACACAAAGAGAGAGAGAGAGAGAGACTCAGAGACATAACAATAAAAACAGAACAAATAAAAACAGAGAAAAACAAAGACAATTTTATAAAAAGCAAGAGAGCAGAAGGGACAGCTTTGACACTAACCTCGTCTACGGCTTTCTTATAGCTCTGTGTGAAGTCGAAAAGCAGAGACCCGAGTTAAGAGAGAAGGAGGGATAAAGAGAGGTAGAGAAAGACAGAGGGAGAGAAAGAAAGAGGGAGATAGTTAGAGAAAAGAAGAGACACTGAGGGATTGTTAGTGTAGTGTAAAACGGAGAGAGTCAGGGAAGTCCATTTGCATGGGACACGCGTTCAAACATTCATCACGCCACAACAGTTTCCCAGCCCTCTCTGGCTCCACTTAGCGTCCAGCTCGCTAGCGGGGGCTCAAGGAGGCCCACCGGGCAGGGCCAGGGACAGCCACATAGAGTTGATTAGCTGCAGCTCATTGAGGCGTCCGGTCTTGGCAACCCGCTCTTAATGCCAGCCGGGTGAAACTAATCCTTAGATGTCTCCCCAACCAGAAAAAAGGAAGAGAGAGAGAGAGAGAGAGAGAGAGAGAGAGAAAGAGAAAGAGAAAGAGAGGGAGAGGGGGTAGGACAAGATCTCTTGAGTTTCTGAGTCCACAGAGCAAATGTGCACTGAGAGAGTGGGGGAGGGGACAGAGGGAGAAAGAGTGAATGACAAGAAGGATAAAAAAGAAAGGAGAAAAAAAAGAAAGAAAGAAAGAAAGAAAGAAAGAAAGAAAGAAAGAAAGAAAGAAAGAAAGAAAGAAAAAAAAAAAAAAAAGGAAGAAACACTAATGCAGAATATCAGCCGTTACATTCATAACCTTATGAGAGAGTTGGACCCCCTCCAAAATCACCATGGTGACATTTGCAAGGGTCATTTGACGGACAGGACAGCAAGCAAGTACAACCCGGCCTCCGAGACTCTCAATAACAACTTGAGTGCAGGAGCCCAAGAGTCTGACCATTACTGTACCAAATCAGCGCCACCAAACCGAAGTGGACTATGACTAATCATGAGAGGGAAGCCTTGGGCCCGAGCGTGATGCAGTGGACGTTAGTGAGAGTATAACTGGTTTAGCGGAGACTGACGGCATAATCCAGTTTAGTTCTAATGAAGCGGGATCAGAAACCCTCATCCAATCTGCTGCACAACCGCACAATCATGTACTAATGACTGAATACAAATAACAACTTATGTGCGTGTGTGTGTGTGTGTGTGTGTGTGTATGTGTGTGTGTGTAAGAGAGAGAGAGAGAGAGAGAGAAAGAAAGAAAGAAAGAAAGAAAGAAAGAAAGAAAGAAAGAAAGAAAGAGAGATGGAGAGACTGACTTACAGCTGGTCTGCTGGGTCTAGGTGTTTCGCGGGCCTCCTCTTGCTTGGGCTTGGGGCTTTCCTGGGATGCTGTGGGTGACGTCTCCGTCTTGGCTGTATCTATGACCACAACAAAAATAGCGTTCAACTTTTTGCCACCAATGGCATTAGAAAACAATCCCCGATCTGACAAGTCTCATTCACCATCCTTCTCTTCATATCTCTATTTTTTTTCTCTCTCTCTCTCTCTCTCTCTGAGGTAAGGGTAATGAGATCAAACTGAACAGACAGCGAGGAGTCCAGTGGACCTGAATGAATCAGAGTGTAGGTCAGTTCTTCTCAGTCTGGCCCCAGTCCTAGACAGACCCACACTGGACTTACTGGATTAATAATAAGCTCTGTGTGCGGACAAATAAATAATGTCCTCTAAAAATAAATGCCCGAGCAAATCACGAGAACTGCAGACAGAAGTGCCTGGCTCAACAGAACAGAGTGAAACTTCTATGTGGAATTGTCTGGAGTGAATCATTCAATCTGGCTCACAAGCACTGCAGTGAGTAAGAAATAATGAAACAAAACAAAACAAAAAAAAAACATTGAGAGATGCGTGGCACAGATAGCCACACATCCCCCTCTGGCAGCCCAAATCTTCTGTGTGTTGCGCCTGGATCTGGTGTGGTGCAGGGCATGGGGGAGGAGGGAGGGAGCTCACCTCGGATCTGGTTCCTCTCGCTGGAGCCGGGCTGGGAGGTGGGCGTGCCGGAGCTGGAGGAGCTGTTGCTGTTGGTCCTCTGCAGAGCAGCGTCTAGAGACAGCTCCGGCTGCCGCAGGTCAGGGTTACTGCACAACACATAGGACACACACACGCCAGGTCAGGATCTCAGAAACGACAAGGCTCCTCTTACATGGGGCATGCCAAGTGTTTTTATCCAGTATTTTCTACTATTTGCTGTTATTATTTATCAGTGGAGCAGCTATAACACAACAGCACATAGCCACCATGTTCTCACGTGAAACTGGATGTGGTTTGGGTGGATGCCAGTGGAGGTGGTGTGTACCTGGCCCGGATGAGCTGTGAACCGGTTCTAGGCCCTAGTCCTCCTGCACCTCCGTTTCCGGGGGAGTTCTTCCTGACCAGTGCTGGAGAGATGGAAATGGTTCTCTGGGGCACCTGTAGAGTTGGGGGTAGGGTGAGATTCTAGGGCAGTCTGCTCAGACCTAAACATTTTTGCTCTACACACGGAGTCCCGCTTGCACCACATGTCGTGTCACTGACTCCCTCAGTACTGACAGACAGACAGACAGACAGAGAGACAGAGAGACAGAGAGACAGAGAGACACACACACACACAGAGACACACAGACAGAGAGACACACGTGCACATACACACACATGCCGCTGGGAGATGCATCAGTACAGAGCAGCCCACGGCTAAATCTCTCTCCCCTCATTCAGCTCAACTGAAATGTTGGAAAAGAAACACAGTGAGTGCTTGGAGAGATTACAGTGATCATTCTATTCGGTGTACTTGTCGGAGGGAGTCATTTAAACACTCCGCTTCAGGGGGAGTTTAATCCATTTGCAATATACTTCTGCAATCTCACTCAATTCAATTTCTCTCTCTCTTCTTCAGCAAACAAACCAAGACACTACACAGCCATTCAGTTTTTCAATCATCCAAATTCAGCGTGTTGATGGTCACCTTGGGGGGGATGTCCTCCTCTCGGAGCCAGGAGCCCCGCTCCAGCTTGTCTGAGCGGGAGGGCAGTGCTGGGACCTCGGAGGTGGGGTCCGAGTTTTGCCGGGGGGGCATCTCTGGCCGGTGCAATGGCGGGCCCTCCTGGAAGCCGGCGACGCCCTTGGGCGACTGGTCGTGCAGGGACTGCGAGCCAGACATGGTGGGACTATGGGATTTCACAGGCACCAGATGGGCCATCTGCAGCGAGAGGAGAAGTTAGCACTCAGAGAACGAGAGAGAGAGAGAGAGAGAGAGAGAGAGAGAGAGAGAGAGCGAGAGGAGGAGATGCCAGAGATCCCAGCAGGGGTCTCGAGAGTGACAACGGCATGTAAAAATATTCACAAGCCTCAAGAGGATGAAAAGTGGGCAGTGGGACTTGTCACATCACTGTAGTGAGCAATCTGCTAACAACTCACCCAGGGGCGAGTTACCTGCATATCTCTAGTGCTACTCTACTACTCCTTGAGTAAATGTGGGGCAAACTCATATCAGAGGACCACAAATATCACACAGCCACAAATGCACCTAAACGATGACAGACTCATTAGCGGGTGGGTTACCTGTGGCTCTATGGGCCTGTGCATGGGAGGGGTGAGTTACCTGTGGTTCTATGGGCCGGGGCATTGGAGGGGTGCGTGCTGGCTGGAGCCCTCCGCTGCTGAAGGACTCAGAGCGGGGCGGAAGAGAGGGGTCGGAGATCCGGTTGGTGACCTTGTGCTGCAGCGCTGGGGAGCTCTGGCGGTTGAGCTTGGAGCGCTCCTCCACCTGTCATCAGATAGGACAGACGTCAGAACTGGACACAACAGTGCAAATCCCACCTGCCATCGTCTCAAGAGAAGCGACAGCAGTAGAAAGCTTACTATGGGGGATATGACGTGCTTCAACACTCCTTGGAAGGATTCACAAATTTAATGAATACGAATGAGCCATGTTTTTTTTCCTCTCTCTCTGGTTCCACATTACAAAACGGCTGCGAGAGAAGACAGCCTGGGGCTCTTCCTCCTCTAGAATGAAAACATTAATTTGTTATCGTTAGCATGCTGAGGCATTGTTGCACATCATTGCCATTTCACTACTAAATGGACAGAAACTAAAATGGCGTTCTACCCAGCTGTATGTTTTCATTTGAGAACAGTTACAAAGGAGTGCTGCTCACACTCAGTCACCCATTGTAAGCTGATACGCTATTTGTCCTGTCCATCACACGGAACAGTGATCATCTTCAGATACAATTTAGACAGAGCAACAGGGCAACCCACAACACCACAAGCATGAGCAGAGCAATAACGCTCCTTGCAGTCGGTCCGCACCCGAGAGGTCATACCAAGCAAACCCAGCGTGATTCCCTGGCTGAGGCACCCAGAAACACACAGTCACTCTGATGACACTGTGGAATAGCTGCACTTAGACCAACATCTATTCCAACACTGCATTTTACCAGCTGCTGAATAACTCAAAGAGGCATCACTGGAGCATTGAAGTCAGGCTGTGACAGAAGTAGTACAGCTACTTTTGATTTCAGCTAGAAGTAGCCAGCATCTACTATCTATGGTAGAACACAAAGGGCTACATCAGTCATTGCATTAAGAAACTACATATGTTTCTATGGTAGAACACACACACACACACACCACTACATTTGTCACTGAATGACAATCATGAGGAATTGTGTAATGAAGGGTTAGAATCGACTGCATCTGTCCTACAAGGAAACGGTTGACAAACTATATCCAGAGAGGAAGAAGAAACCTGTAAGAGTTGAGAAAAACTGCAGTTAGGCATACAACAGAGTCTCCTTCTGCAGTATGGAAGCCTTTGGGTTTATGGGGTGTAACTAAGATCTAAATGAAATGAGCCTACTGCCGTCACTAACACTACATGCATTACCATAGTATGAAACATTACTGATATAAAATATGGAGGTCAGTTATGAAAAAACTACTCCCAAAGACCCATCTGCGTCAGGAGATCTTTGCACAGAACTTAGAGTGCAGACAAAAAGGCCACATTGATCAGACCCCGTCCTTCACTAGAAACACAAAAACATCCACAAAAGAGAAGCATCCACACATGATGGGGGTGCAAGAAGACGGCAGCAAGCAGAGAGCTCCTCACTGGCGGACAGAGATTTCGGCGACTACAGCAGAGCTAGGAATTTGCCACGGAAGCTGTTAGCGATGAAGCACCTAGGTATTCTAGCTGAGAAGCTGCAGCTGTGCACTTGCAATTCACCACTTGATGCCCCAGAGAAGGACAGACCAGGAGGAGGATCCACCATTAGGGGATTATCACCCAGCTAAGGGACTGAGGGAGGTGGAACGGAACCTTAGGTTTGGAACACACTCGTGCCGTCCAGTCCTGCAGGGTTCTCTGAGGTCCTCTGTCCAGGGGCATGGGCAGGCGTTGACATGGGGTGGGGGTGGGGGGGGGGGGGGGCTGGTGCCTACTGGCAGTTGGGGCAGTGGAGTTGTGGTTGATGGTCATGATTCTAACGACTGGTTCTGAAGACCGCTTATGATGTTTATTTACAGACTATTATCTCAATATTCTACTCTACAATGCTCGATTGAAAAATTATTAACACCAGGGCCTTCTAAGCTAGTCTCTATGCATGCTTCTATTCTGTAAGGTTCTACTTGGAACCTTTGTTCCCAAAGAGGTTCTTCTAAGGCAGTTTTCACACAGAGATGCTTTTTTGAGGCACATTGCAAATATTAAAATGTGAGTGTTAAAAAATGCCAGGTGGAAACTAGTTGTGTTTGGGATTACTATGGTACGTTATACATGGTACTTCCACAGATAGCATAGCATAGACAAGTAGCTAAGCAACAGCCCACTGTTGGAAAAAAACCCCACAATCACGAAAGTTCAACTATTTTTTTTGCTCAAATAAAGGCAAGACACATCACAACAATCCAGCTTTCCCCCTCATCACATCATTCTACATAAACAATTGAAATCAGGCACCTGGACATGAAAAAAGCATCTCCGTGTCAAGACCACCTTAAGCAGAGAACCGTTAGATTAAACGATATGAAGGTGTTTGCTATATGACAGGGATTCCCAAACGGTGGTACAGTGTACCTGTACGTGTACCACCAGTAGTACACGAGCTGCCACTATGGGGGTACGCGAGATGAAAAGGGCAATGTTGGAAAGGTGTTCAAAATTATTTTTTAAAACCTATTTTTTTTGTGTGTTGGATGGTGGGGGTACGCGAGCTGAGTCAGGATGTAGGTGGTGGTACGTGGGGAAAAAAGTTTGGGAACCGCTGCTCTATGATATCCTATATGATATGCTATCTACTATATAGCATATATATACACACACACACCGTATATATATGCTATCTGTTCTATCCTATCAGCTAAACGTATTTAATACAAATATATAATACATTGTCTATGTACAAAATTGGATTTACACTCTACACCAGTTATTTACAGGGGACGGCAGGCTTCAATGTTGCATCATTGACTGGTTGATTGAAACACCACCCGGGTGAAGAGGGGAACAGCGACATGTAGTTTGGGGAGATGGAGCGGGACGAGCTGGGACTGGTTTGGGGTGAGCCCCGCGGAGAGAGCCCCATCCACTGCAGACCAGCACGGATCTGGGCACGGAGCCCCGGGACTCTCCTCCTCTCCCCTCCCACCAACTCCTGACCACTGGTGAAGCTGGACCGCCTCCGCTGACCGTTGAGGGCCGGACGAAGCAGACTGTTCGGGGCGGAGGCGGATAGGTCAAGGGACGGGGGGCTGCACTCAGTCATCCAGCTCGGATCCTCGTCGTCGTCCTCGCTGGGACTGAGGATGAGCCGGGGGCACATCGTCCCCCTCGGCTGTAAGCGGACAGAGGAATGCGGAGGCGGCATGTCTGGGAAGCCCGCAGACGTCTCTGAGAAAGAGCGCCTGTCTCGCGGCGCCATGGGCGGCGAGGGCTCCTCAGGGAACGAGGTGGAATATTTGAACCTGGCAAGGCCGAGGTCCTGCTGGCTGATGGCCATCCTGAGACCACCCGAGTTCTCCCACAGCGGAGAGTCCTCGTCACTACTGTCTACTCTACGGCACGGCGAGTGCGAGACGGGCCGAGGCCTGAACTCTGACGCCCAGGTCGGAGACAGCAGGGCTGTCGCGGAACTAACCACATTGAGGTCGGCACTCTGGGGTTTGAGGTCGGCGGTGTGGGGCTTGGCGTGGGGCTTGGCGTGGGGCTTGGGCTGGCGCTGTGGGCTGCGTCCGCGGGCCTGCTGCTGCTGCTGGCTCTGGGCGCGCTTGGCCCTCAGCTCTCGCCGCACGTGCTCGATGATCTGATCGCGCAGCAAGGGGTCTGGGGACAGCTGGATGCGGGGGGTCTGCCTGGCCTGCTGCTGCCTGCTGGAGAGGGGCAGGTTAGCCGCGTGGGAGGGGGCACGGCGGGGGCCGGGGCCGGGTTGTGGGGCCGGGTAGTTGGGTGGAGGCTCCACCAGGTGGAAGGAGTGATGCTGGCGGAGACCAGAGGGCCGAGGGGTTTCGGCCGCGAGCTGCTTGAGGACCTGGGGTGGGGAAATTGGGAGACAGGGTTGGGTAAGGGGTGTCACAACAGAGGTTAACACAACGCGTGCAAACAATAACGCAAACAGCAAACACAAAACAGAAATGCACAATTATGGCACACGTTCTGTACAAACACACATGCATATACATACAAATGCGTCAGCCAAATGTAAGGTAATAATATACTGCGCTTGAACAAAACATGGCACTCTCACTGATGAGATGAAGTATGAAAAGATCAGCTGATACACTTCAGTTACAAAGACACAAACACACACTTAGCCACACACACATGCACTTGCGAGTACACATGTGTACACACACACACACACACACAATCACAAACATGCTATTTTGACCCTGTGAGCTGTGAAACATCAATGCCGAACTCCATTTGGATTCAGAATCTGCGGAGATTCCCACGTGCTGGGGAAAAAACGGAAGGTGCATTTGATCAATCAGTTCCATGGAAGCTGCGGGGACTGAAATACACATGGAAGATCTTCAGACGAGCCTCGTCATTTCCGCTTTTCCAGTTTCCTGCGAAGTGCTCGATAAACAACACACAGCACGTTTCCACGATCCCCTTCAGCCGTATGGGAAGCCAGTGCCTACCTCCTTGGCCCAGGCGGGCTTGTCAGCGGGGTTGACGGCGTCTTTGTAGTGGTACAGCGGCTTCTTCTCGGCCTGGTGTGAGTCCTGCTGCTGCTGCTGCTGCTGCTTCTGCTGGTGCTGGAGGGACACCAGGTAAGCTCTCTCCTGCTGCAGCTGTCTCTGAAGGCGCTCCGCCTGCCGCTGCTCCTCCAGCTGCTTACGCTTGTACTCCTACACACACACACGCACACATATGCACACACACGCACACATACACACACACACCCACATACACGCACACACATGCACCCACACGCACCCACATACACACACGTACACACACAAAAGGGAAAGAGACAGAGAACAGTTCTTAACTGAGGATGTACAGTGTTGGTTGACGGTCAGTAGGTGAGGGGACAGACAACAGAGGCCCATGCTTGGACATGCAAACATGCAAACACACACTGGTGCTTTGGCTTCAGGGCTCATGCCAAGGGGACAGGGCCAACGATCACATTACTACAATGACCACCGGGACTCAAACACGATCACATACAGCAACATGCATGAACACAGTGACCTTGGCATGGGAGACTTCTGCATGGAGGTGTAGTCCCTAACAAATCCAAGTGTGTAATCCCACAATTGTGACTGAACACAAGACGTGATCATCTGAAGAGCCTGTCCTGACTGGCACAAGGTGAGACGGATGTCTTGACTATGGCGCCTTGTTGAGAGCCAATTGTGAGCGTGAAATCAGTGGCCAAATGGTGATGTGCGGTGATAAATTGGCAGGAGGGCGGCCATATGGCGACTGTCTCAGGCATATGGGCCCACGCGGCGGTGACCAGGCTCATGGCCAACGAGAGGGACGCTAGAGAGAGGGATCTGGAGTCTGCCAGAGGCCCACTTTCCTTCCGCTCCACTCCGCACCGGCGTTTGAAAGGAGGCTGCGGTCTCTGGGGAGTACGGAGAGAACTCCAGTGCACTCTCGCAGCCGCCCCCGAGGAGTCTGAACACACGTCTCCCTGCCGACACTTGCCGACATTGAAAAGGAGTTTCAAAGGAAGTATAAAAAGACGCAGGCCACCCCCCCCCTTTTTTCTGTCACCAACTCTCAGAAAACCCAGACTTTTTTTGAGAAACGCTCCAGTGAAGGTCCTCAGAGACTTGCCGGAGAGAGAGCGCACTTATTCCCAGCGCTCTCTCGTGTGGACGCTGGTCATTTTAGGGAGTGCATTAGAGACATGCGCTCGGCTGTTGCCAGCAGGCTTTCTGTTGTCCAATCACATCGCTGTGTCTTTGTGAACTTCCTTTGAATGCGCTTGCCATCTCTCATCACATGCAGCCATTGCAGTGCGGGCCCGGTCACTCATGGACTGTTTACTAGCGCACGCACTAATCAGCCTGGACCAGGCACTGGTGGACCAGATAGAGAGCTCAAGATGACGAAGCCACAGACACACAAAAACACAACAACACACAGGACGTCACACTGGGGGGCACTGGGACATGAAGAGAGAAGGAAGGAGAGGGAGAGGGAGAGGGAGAGGGAGAGAGAGAGAGAGAGAGAGAGAGAGAGAGAGGGAGGGAGAAGAGGGGGAAGAAGAAGAGAGAAGAGTTGGAGGGGGAGGAAAGAGGGAGGAGTGGGAGAGGGAGCACCTCCCCTGCTCCGTTTACCATGAGGAGAGCCTGCTCCTGCAGGAGCTGCTGCTGCAAGATCTCCAGCTGCCGCTGCTCCTCCTCCAGCTGCCGACGGATATACTCCTGCAGCCCGGCAGCGGTCAGCACGGAGAGAGAAAGAGAGAGAGAGAGAGAGAGAGAGAGAGTGATGGTGTGAATTCTACAGAGGAGAGCAGACGAGAAGAACTGCGGTGTGCTCATGGCGCTGTGTGCCCTCAGACATAAGAGAGCACTGGCCTCAGCAGCCTTGAAAACACACACTACACACTGACAGGGAAAGACAGACAGGAAGGATTATGAGAGAGAGAGAGAGAGAGAGAAGAAAAGAAAGAAATAGAGACTGACATTTGCAATTCACACATCCACAGTGTGTGGAAAACAGACTCCCTAAGTTCCTGTACCTGTGAAAGCTTAAAAAGGAATGATAAAGAGAAAAAGAGATAGAGAGAGAGAGAGAGAGAGAGAGAGAGAGAGAGAGAGAGAGAGAGAGAGAGAGAGAGAGAGAGAGAGAGACTTTGTCTGATTGTGAAGCCATCTACTATGAGGTGCTCTGGAGAAATGATCCCATTAGCTAAGCCATCCATCAAGAGCACGGCTAGATAATTAACCTTACACTAAGAACACACACCTATAATGTGAGGGTGAGGAGGAGCGCGAGGGAAGACCAGAAAAGGAGAGAGAGAGAGAGAGAGAGAGAGAGAGAGAGAGAGAGAGAAAGAAAGAAAGAAAGAAAGAAAGAAAGAAAGAAAGAAAGAAAGAAAGAAAGAAAGAAAGAGAGAGACTTTTGACTTTCAAAAAACCCCTTTTATTGAATGGATCAAAAACCACCTTAACAACCCCCACACACACCCCAGTCCCCATGACATCACCACATAAATGCCAAGGCCCCATCAATAATGGAGACCAGACCCTTGTCAGTACACCATTTCTGTGAGAAAGGATCCACACTGTCTGAAACTTTAAAAAAAAGCATATTCAACCCTAACCCTTGATTCCACCAAAGCTTTAAACATGTCCACAAGGTTGACAATCTGGCCCTCCTCCTCCAACCTCCTCCAACCTCCTCCAACCTCCTCCAACCTCCTCCTTCCATATTGCCAGTTTTGCTTGGCCAATCAAGAAGTTCATGAAGGTGCACAGTTCCCTTTTGTTTTTGGAGTATTTAACCCCAAGGATGAACAGTTCCTTTGAGAAAGTGAACCCCAACCTCTGGCCCACTCCCTCCAACAACTGAAAAAGGGACAACAATTTCAGACAGCCACAAAAAACATGAAACACTGAATCAGGTACATTACAGACACTACATAAAGGTGAGAGATCATGCCTGAACTTGACGACAAAGACCTTTGTGGCCAGAAGTACCCGCCACTGAAGGTCCCCAGACCTTTTTGGTATGGGGGGCTTGTACAGTACCCTCCATGATGGTGACAGATCTTCACTGCCCCCAAAATGACCCCTCCATTTTGTGTCAACCCTCCCCTTAAGCACATTAGCATTAGCAGATTTCACAATGGCATTATACAACATCTTTCTATCCATTGATGTAAAATGTATATCAAGCATCCCCTTAAAAGAAAGCAGTGTCCCTGTAGAGGCGTATGTGGGGCTTTTAGGGGTAATATGTAAATCCGGAAAGGGGACCTCAAAAGGGCCCCCATCCAGAACATGATTGATGAACCTTAATAGAGAGTCAGGAAGACCTGCCTTCAGGCTTCTCAATATGCCCTCCACTACCCTTTTTGACCTGCAGCCCAAAGAGGACACCTGGTCAAGGACAGAGCGCCAGCGTCTATCAGCGAGGTTCAGCAGGTGGCCCAGTGTTGTAATTTTTGCCCCAGTGAAAAGAGACACAATGTTCTTGATATGTCACCCTCCATTGTCCAGAAAGGATTAAAGAACAAAGGTTCATTGAGGCCATAATGCTCCGAACATGACACCCTAAAGTGTCCCCAGGCCTCAAAGACTGAGCTATAGAAACTTTCAGTTTGAGTTTGAACAGTGGCAGTGTGTGGCACCAGGAACAGCTGTCGATCCAAACGCATCTCAGTCCTGGTTCTCAGCATTGCCAGACCGAAATCCACCCATGGTAGATCAGTCCCGTATAGCAGCTTCTGGGCGGACTGCAGCCTCATTGCCTTAACCTTACTGGCCAGATGGATGAGCCCCTGCCCCCCCTCAGCTAGGGGTAAGTAAAGGACTCCTGGAGGTAGCCAATGGTTCCCATCCCAGAAGAAGTTTACAAAGCTTTTCTGTAAGGAGGCGAGCTCAGCTGGCGGGTTAAACACAGTCAATCTGTGCCACAGCATGGACGCTGCCAAATTATTGACTACCAACACCCGCCCTCTGAACGACAACTGCGGTCGAATCCATTCCCACCTCAGCAACCTCCCCAGCACCTTATCAGCCAGCCCTGCCAGTTCCTCTGGATGTACTGCTCTGTGCTGAAGAAGACTCCCAGGATCTTAAGCCCGTCCCTGCCCCACTGACAGTGCACGGGCACGCCCTGCCACCGCCCTAGCAACAGGGACAGACTCTTCCCCCAGTTCACTCTTGCAGAGGTGCCACTTTGAAACAGGTCCAGACAGGCCAACAGAGAGAGAGAGAGAGAGAGAGAGAGAGAGAGAGAGAGAGAGAGAGGAGCACAAAGCATGACACTCCGAGGCGCCTGTAGGAGCAGCTAATTCATCAAAGAGCCCTATGTGTCAGGAGGTGTCATAGCTGATGCTGCTCCAGCCCCTGGGGCTTCCAGACCAAACCAGACGAGACCAGATGAGAGGGAGAGAGAGTTCCTTACTGAAACAAAAGCCCTACTGAGAGAGAATAACTCTAACCACACCAGGCTTCAGGCCCTCACACACACACACACACACACACACACACACTCTTTCTGCCTCTTCCCCTTACAGAATGCTGAAACCAGAAGCTTTAATGAGGAAATAATATAGTTTGTGTCTGCACATGAGTTTGTGAACTAAAATGGAAAACCATGAGTGTGGAGAGTATTGATTTTCTATATGGGACTGGAGGGAGGTTTATCGTTCTATATATAGGCTGAGAATGTGACCGAGTATCATAGCTGCTTACTGTGAGGTGTGTCTTGATGAGTTGATCAGAAAGTTGTGCATCAATGAATAAGGTGTATGTGTGTGTGTGTGTGTGTGTGTGTGTGTGTGTGTGTGTGTGTGTGTGTGTGTGTATGTATGTATACACTGCCATTCAAAGTTTGGGGTGACTTTCCATTCCACTCCATTATAGACAGAATACAAGCCGAGATCAGTTGCATTGTTTTTTTTAATCAGGGCAGCAGTTTTCAGATTACAGTGTGTGCCTACATAATTGCAAAAGGGTTCTCCAATGTTTTCTCAGTTAGCCTTTAAAATTATATCAGATTAGTAAACAGAATGTGCCTTTGGAACATTGGATGAATGGTTGCTGATAATGAGCATGAGTATGAAGATATTGCATTAAGATCAGCCAATTTTTTTCATATACAACATTAATGATGAAAACAAGGACATTTCTAAGTGACTTCAAACTTTTGAACGGTAGTGTATGTGTATGGCTGTGTGTGTGTGTGTGTGTGTGTATGTGTGTTTGTGTGCATGTGTGTGTGTATGGGTATGGGTGTGTGTATGTGTATGGGTGTGTGTGTGTGTGTGTGTGTGTATGGGTGTGTGTGTGTGTGTGTGTGTGTGTGTGTGTGTGTGTGTGTGTGTGTGTGTGTGTGTGTGTGTGTGTGTGTGTGTGTGTGTGTGTGTGTGTGTGTGTATGCACCGTACCTGCTCCCTCTCAGCCTGTCTCCTCTCCTCCTCTCTGCGGAGCTGCTCCATCTCCTCATAGCGTCGTCGCTGCTCTCTCTCCTGCTGCTTGCGGAGCTCTCGGTCACGCCGTTGTTGCTGCACACACACACACACACACACACACAGAGTGACACACATGTGTGAATAACACATCACATTGAATCACCTTCACTGGCTTTTCATCAGGCCCTATAGATGGCAGCAATTCAGACACACAAGCTTGGTGTGTCTCTCTCTCTCTCACACACACACACACACACACACACACACACACACACACACACAGCTAGGCATCTTCCAAATGCACTCTGTCATCAGCCAGCTCAGGTCATGTGGAATGTGGGCCCTCTCCAGCACCCTTGTCATGGCTAATCCAAACAGATGCTGGGATGGCCATGCAGCTAGAGCTTTGCAAGGCACTGCAGCAGAGAGCCAGCACCCTGTCTGCACCGCACGCAGTCCTGCTATACGCCTAGCATTTCACTCTAGTGTTTACACGGCTAATTGGCTGCTAGCGCAGTCCTGAGCTGACCCCTGTGCGGCCATTTTAGCCCGGTGGGGCTCCGAGACGCCCGATCACTGTGGGAATGGAATGTCAGCTGGGAGATTTGTGGCTTTCCATGGTAATCGGGAGTCTGTGTATTTTTAAAGGTCTCTATTTGCCACGCCACAGGAGTGCGTGTATGCTTCTTAGCATTTCCAAACAAGCTCGAACATGCTTCTGCAGACTAAAAACAACTATAGTACTATAAATAACATCTATACGGCATAGACATGCTATGCTACTTAAGACAACTTGAATTAGGTTCATAAGCTCCTGGCCATAAGCATGTACACATGCAAATAATTAGGAGCACATAATTATGTCTGTTTACAGATCACAATAATTTTTGTTTTATCATTGTTTTGTTTTACATTTTTGTTTTATCTATTTGAAATATAAAATAGCAAACTAGACAACCAATAACTCATCTGATTGATTTATAGATAGAAAGATAAACAGATAGATAGATGGCTTTACTCATCCCCAAAGATATTTTATGTCCTCATGTCCTCATCCTATATGTGACCCAGGTCTAAGAGGAGGTCTGGACATGGTGGACGTGGTGGATGTGCCCCTACCTCCTCCAGCCTCCTTCGCTGCTCCTTCTGCTCCTCAATGCGCTTCTGCCGTTCAGCCAGCAGTAGGCGCTTGTGCTCCTCATTCTGCTGCTGCTCCAGCTGCTGCCGCCGCAGCGCCTCTGAGCGCTCCTTATTGGCCAGCTGCAGGCGCAGGAAGTCCCGCCTCAGGGTCGACTCGCCCGGGACGTTGATGATGGAACTGTGCGGAGACAGGCGTTGTGATTGATTTGGGACAGCTCAATGAACCAGCAGCTGTTCCGTCATGGGGCGTGACACACCAGGCCAGTGTGTGTGTGTGTGTGTGTGTGTGTGTGTGTGTGTGTGTGTGTGACTGACAGGCTCTCCGGCTAGGAAAGGCACTAATCTGGGCCACTAATAAAGACAGTGCTCCGGGGGCTCCAGGTCTCCCTCCAAATGAAAACCCGCTCCACTGATAGCACGCTACTGCCCTGGAGAGCCGTGGGAACCGAGGGGAACTTTATCAGAGGCCAATATGGAGACATGCGGAAAAAGCACTTTCTCGCTCTCTACCTCTGTCTTTCAGTTTGTTTGTGTGGTCTCTGTCTTTTTCATACCTCTGTGAATGTTGTACATATTGATTGATTAAAGGTTTTGTAGTCGTTTCTTTGCATATTGTAATAAAGCATCATTTTTAAAATCGAAATCTCTCTCTCCCTAACTCTCACACACTCAGTACAGTAAACAGTAGCAATAACAGAGCATTAACTTATAATTTGACATCTGTGCATCTTGGCCTGTAATGTATGCTAAAGTGTGTGAGCTGAAGTGTGTTTTTCAGTGCTTCAGTGCGTTTTTTCTGACCGTGTGTACGGGTTGTGTGTCGGTCAGTACCTGACCGTGTGTTTGTGTGTCGTTCAGTACCTGACCGTGTGTATGGGTTGTGTGTCGTTCAGTACCCGACCGTGTGTATGGGTTGTGTGTCGGTCAGTACCTGGGCTCTCCCTTATCGTGCTCCTCTTCCTCCTCTTCGCTCCCGCTGTACTCGTACTCCGTCTCATCTGGGGCACAGGGGACAAACGTAAAGTTCACTCTACACACACACACACACAGACAAACGTAAAGCTCAATCCACACACACACACACACACACACAGACAAACGTAAAGCTCAATCCACACACACACACACACACACACACACGTAAAGCTCACTCTACACACACACACACAAACAAACGTAAAGCTCACTCTACACACACACACACACAGACAAACGTAAAGCTCAATCCACACACACACACACACACACACACACACACACACACGACAAACGTAAAGCTCAATCCACACACACACACACACACACACACACACACACACACACACACAAACAATCCTCACTCTACACACACACACACACACAAAATCAATAAAGCTCACTCTACACACACACACACACACACACAGGGGACAAACGTAAAACTCACTTCACACACACACACACACACACACACACACACACACACACACACACAGGGGACAAACGTAAAACTCACTCCACACACACACACACACAGGGGACAAACGTAAAACTCACTCCACACACACACACACACACACACACACACACACACAGGGGACAAACGTAAAGCTCACTCCACACACACACACACACACACACACACACAGGGGACAAACGTAAAACTCACTCCACACACACACACACAGGGGACAAACGTAAAACTCACTCCCCACACACACACACACACACACACACACACACACACACACACACACACACAGGGACAAACGTAAAGCTCACTCTACACACACACACACACACACACGTAAAGCTCACTCCACACACACACACAGGGGACAAATATAAAGCTCACTCTACACACAGAGACACACACAGGGGACAAGCGTAAAGCTCAATCCACACACACACACACACACAGGGGACAAACGTAAAGCTCACTCTACACACACACACACAAACGTAAAGCTCAATCCACACACACACACACACACGTAAAGCTCACTCTACACACACACACACACACACACACACACACACAAACAAACGTAAAGCTCAATCCACACACACACACACACACAAACACACACACACACACACACTATGCTATGGATTTGACTGCATGTGGCATGCTGATCGACCTGACACTGACTTGTGCCTGTGGTTGTGGTGCACATGCAATTCATTTCAAGGTGGCTGCTATGCCTGACATGGCTTCATGGTTTGGCTCAGGGGGGTAATTGGACGTTTCTGTTTTGGCTCTCTTCGAGCTGCCTGCCCTTTGAGGCTGTTAACCAGGCTGGACAACCGCCAAGCCTGGTGACACTAAAGCGGCCGTCATAGACAACGACAAAACCGCGTCGGTCCAGAGACGTGGCCTCAGCTTTCCATGCGGTCACTTAATGCATGCCTGCATTTCATCTGCAAACTCATTTTAGGATTGTTTTATGTCTGGAGATTTAAAGGGAATTCCAAGCGTGTCCAAGTGTGTGTGCGTGCGTGTGCATGTGTGTGTGTGTGGGCATGCATGTGTATGTGTGTGTGTTTGTGTTTGTGTGTGTGTATGTTTGTGTAGTTACATGTGTGTGTGCGTGTGTGTGTGTGTTTGTGTTTACACGCTTGTCTGCCTGTGTATGTGTGTGTGTGTGTGTGTGTGTGTGTGTCTACACATAAAAATGTGTGGTCCATCTGACCTCTCTCCCCCCTCTTCTTGCGCGTGCGGTCGATGTGGTCCTTGAGCTGGATGCGGATGTGCCTCTCGTTGGGCAGCTCCCTGATGAAGGCGTGGGTGAGCAGCTGCTCCGTGCTGGGCCTCTGGTTGTGGTTCTTCAACAGACAGCTCTCGATGAACTGGTGGAACTTTTTGGACCTGTGCAAGCGGAGCAAGAGAGAGAGAGAGAGAGAGAGAGAGAGAGAGAGAGAGAGAGAGAGAGAGAGAGAGAGAGAGAGAGAGAGAGAGAGTGAGTGTGTTAAGCGCTGTAAGGGAAGAAGATAATTCTCAAAGTCACCTGAGAAGAGAGGGGGATTAGGCTAACGAGAGGACAGGGATTTCCCTTAATGCATGGAAAGGTCAAGGTTCCATAAAATCAAAATCCATGCCATAAATACATGAAAAACATGGTGATGGTGACTTTTACGATCCATACTCTTTTTCTGGGCTGCAGTCAGTGTGCTGAGTCAAGGTCAGCATATCTATCAGCCTCTGTCTCCCTTTCATAGTCCATAGAGACACCTCTGCACCTGTCTCTCTCTCATACTCCCTACACACAGCCCTGCACCTGTCTCCCTCTCATACTCCCTACACACAGCCCTGCACCTGTCTCCCTCTCATACTCCCTACACACAGCCCTGCACCTGTCTCCCTCTCATACTCCCTACACACAGCCCTGCCTCTGGCATCCATTGTCTGCATTTTAAACGTCCTCTGTGCAGTCTCTCTCTCTCCCTCTTTCTCTCTCCCACTCACTCTCTTTTTCTCTCTCCGTGAGCTTCTCTCTCTCCATGAGCTACTCCGTCTCTCTCTCTCTCACGCGCACGCTCTATGCAGCACATAAAATCTGCGCGCCGAGTGATTAAACTGAGGTTCAAATTGGTAGGTGTGCCTGAGCTGTCAGCACCATTTTTCACGCCATTCGCCTTTTTGTCTGTAACGAGCCGCCGTCCGCTGTTAAGAGGCCACAAGAGAAGGCGAACGACACTGGCAGGCAGACAGGCGGGCAAAGCTGGCGTTCTCCCCCCCTCCTGTAAAAATGCATCAGCCTAATTCAGATGAGGATCAAAGATGACAAGAGAAGGGCGAATAGTGAAGAATGCACTTGAGAGAAATAGACAGGCTGAGGACAAACTAGCTTTTGGAGATTACTCGACTGACTTTGAGACCAGAGCCAGGACTTGATATCGTGGAGAGATGGAGAGACTGAAAGAGGGGAACCTTGAGCACTGAGATATGGGAGACTCACCACTTCTTGGACTTGAGCCGGGGAGCTGGGTTCCTGGGGATGAGGAAGAGGGCACGCATCGGATGCATGTCGCACAGTGCTGAGAGAGAAAAGAGAGAGAGAGAAGAGAGAGAGAGAGGAAAAAGATAGCAAGAGAGAGAGAGAGAGAGAGAGAGAGAGAGAGAGTGTGTGTGTGTGTGTGTGTGTGTGTGTGTGTGTGTGTGTGTGTGTGTGTGTGTGTGTGTGTGTGTGTGTGTGAGAGAGAGAGAGAGAAAGAGGGTTATTTTTTTCAACTATGACATGAGGCATACAATGTTATTGTATGCCACAATAAAAGGACAAACACACACATATTCTGTTCATTTGGCAAATATTGAGTGGTGTGTGAGCTATTTTAGCTCCTACTCAAATACACCAATACACACACGCTACAGAAAGAACCTTTGGGACAGTGTAGCTCCTCCTATACTAAATATCGCATATGGAGACCTAAATATTTTACATCAATTTCTAATGTGTTGTGATGAGATCCAGTATAAAAGGTTGAGTGTCAGTCTCTGCGGTTTCTCCTGTCTATTTGACCATGAAACGCCGGAGGGGATCACGGGCCAAGAAACAGTGCTTATGGATAAGGAGTAGGAACTGCCACAGTGGCGACAACATGATACCATCATGATGTTTGGGTCATGATATAGTGTCACTGAAATTCCTATTATGTTGTTAGTCACTTTGGTTAAAAATGTGTCAGCCAAATGTAATGTAATGTAATATTAAAAGTAATGCCATTTGAATCAACAATGTACTGGCATTTCTTACTGCCAGATGGGAGTTTCTGCAGCCATTTTGGCATGGTAAATTTGCTCTCCTCTGACTTCCTTTCCAATGTCCTCTGTGACACAAGAGAAGAATTGTGCATTGTGTCTTCATACGCCTCTTAATATTAACCAAATAAATATCGCAATACCTCCTGTGCTGACCCTGCGCCAAAACTATAACAATGAACTTACAACAAGTAGTTTTTCTCCCACCTCTACTGTGCTATGGGAAATAAAATGGCTTGATACTGTGGGTTGTGTAGACCTGCACCTGTAAGCCTGAACCCAAACAGAAACACCACACCATGTTCTTTAATTTCCCCTGCCTGCATCCACAAGCAACCCCAAAGTAATATCCTCACACCTCAGTGTCTCACACATGCCCACAGAACCGGAGTCAGGTGGAGGCCTTCTGCAGAGCATCCCATGGCTTTCACTTTCATCACATTATAGACTAATATGAGCATCTCAATAAGGAGCACACATTTCCACAGTTTTGTACAACCAACTACATGTGAATGCCTTCAGTATTGTACTGAACATTGTTACATCATGAGCGCTGTGGAGTGTGTTTTTTTATTCCAAGACTCTAGTTTGGATGCCCAGAATAGTACATGGTATCTGTAAGCAGCCATTCAAAGCTCATGTTTGGGCACTGGCGGTCAGCCTGCCTCTTACAAGCGTGTGTATCCATTTGTCATGGGAAAATGAGGCAGTGGCAGCTTTGCTGTGTTGGTGTGCAGGTGTCTGTGGGTAGATAGTCTCATAGGGTGGTTTGTTTTGACTTGCAGTGCACACCCAATTCATTCCAACTTGCCAATTTGCCACTAATTACCCTATGTTTAACTGGTTCAGCAACTTAATTTCAATGTTATTCTTCTGTTGCATGTTGGCAAAGCAATAAAAACTGACACCATGTCAGTTGACACCTTTCCACTCATGCGTTTCAATAGACTCCATCTCACGCCATCTCAGACAGAGTTGGTAGAGGAGGACTCTATGAGCTTTACTGGACACTGGCGCGAGCCTCTGGTAAAAGGTACCACAAGGGACAATTTTCAGGAGACCACATGACAAGTGATTTCTCTTCATATGAGACAGAGATAGAGGAGAAATAATTGACAAAGAGTGTACTCCCCCACACACACAGTGTAAGTGATTGTCCCCGATTTGAGGAATGTTTTATGACCTCTGACCCCAAGGTCAGGAGATTTAAGATGAAACGACCCACATCGGTCACTCCAGCTGTCCAGTTACACTGCCCACCACCGAGCTCAACAGCGCAGGGCTGGCTGAGGACTAACACACCAAATCCTCAGCTGTCTCTCTCCCACATGGCTTCACTTCACACTCCCAGGAAAACAGCTGCTGCCCAACCTTTGGTTGGTTGGTTGGTCTCTCTCTCTCTCTCTCTCTCTCTCTCTCTCTCTCTCTCTCTCTCTCTCTCTCTCTCTCTCTCTCTCTCTCTCTCTCTCTCTCTGTGTCTGTGTGTGTGTGTCTCTCTGTGTGTGTGTGTGTGTGTGTGTGATATCAGTGAGTGCCTAAGTATGTATGTGTGTGCTTGGCTGCCAGCTGTGACAAACCTCCTATTGTGACACCCCCCACCCCCACTCTCCCCTGTTAATGCCCTGTGTCTAATGTCCTGTTCTGGCACTCTGCAGCAGGTGACTGCTCTGTGACTTACGTGGGGCTCCCTCGGCCATCTCGATGGCTGTGATTCCCAACGACCACAGGTCACTCTGGAGAGAGAGATATATAGAGACAAAGAGAGCGAGAGAAAAGAAAGAGAGAGAGAAAGAAAGAAAGAGAGAGAGAATGAGAAGGAGAGTGAGAGAAAGGGAGAGAGTGAGTGTGTGAGAGAAAACAAACAAGAGCATTACAGCAATGACAAATGGCAATGGCAGACAGAAAACAAGGAGGAGAGAGAGAACATGAAGAGAGAGAGAAGAGAGAGAGAGAGAGAGAGAGAGAGAGAGAGAGAGAGAGAGAGAGTAGCACAGTCACAAAAGAGGCAGAGTACGCAGTCAACACAATGGGCCCTGTTCACTGTGGGACCTTAGCAGGGCACTGGGGTGCGACCCTGAGTAATCTCCCTATTAAGAAAGCCAGAGTGCCGCACCAGACGCCTTCCTCTACAGTCACTCTACACCAGGGGTGGGCAAACTGCTGCCCGCAGGCCGGATCTGGCCCGCCAAGCACTTTAATCCGGCCTGCCAAGCATTTCATTTGGTTCAGGCTGCTCACTATTTTTTTCCTGCGATACACAACGTTGGTTAGCTTTACTGCAAACTGCTTTTCACTCTTCTTAGAAAACGTTTACAATGTCAAAACATCATGTGGTGGGATGTGCGGCCCGCCGGTCAATTTTCAAAACCCAATGTGGCCCTTGAGCCAAAAAGTTGGCCAACCCTGATCTACACTCTCTCCTGCTCCGTGCTCATCATTTGCTGCTCTGATTACGTTCCTTCTGTGATACCAAGCCACTGCAAAACAGACCCGTCACAGCTGAGCTGAGCAGCTGCTGGATGCTATGGGATGCTAATGTACTTGATTAGGCGGCGCCATCTCTTAACGTGGTCAGTGGAACATACAGTATGGCTATGAGCAGCCCATAATGATGGATGGAGATGGCTCAGGGGGGAGGCCAAAGTGTGTGTGCGTGTGCACACACACACACACACACACACACACACACACAGGGTCTGTGTTCCCTTAACAAGCTATCCTTATAAATCCAATCATGCCCACTCAGACTCAGGAGGTCGTGGAGAAACGTGCACATTCCCACCCGATCATACTTTCATGTTGAAAGAGAAAGTATGAACACAGAGTGCCTCTTTGTTTTGTGGGACGTAATATTTCCCCCGAGGCTAAATCCCACCCTGTTTGTTTTCAACCGTTGCATGAAACTAAGCTGTCAATGACCAACACCTCCCAATCACAGACAACCACAGAACAGCTCTTGTGTCTTGAGGGCTTGGCAGAAAACTTACTAACTTCAATGTTATTAATCTCGGATAATGAGTTTTGAATGATTCCTTCCATGTGACTGGAGTTACTTTTCCATTAAAACCCCTCCCTGACCTACACCCCCCCTGCCCTGGCCAGTTCTGTGGGGACAGGGAGCACCGTGTGCACAGGGGTATTCTGCCTCCACTCCCGTCCGCAACAACAGTGGACTAGGGCCCTGATCTGGCTCTGATCTGGCTCTCTTCTGGCCCTGTTCTGGGAGATCTGTACACTGCAGCAAGAGCTGCCATCTGGAGTACGACACCAGCTATAGCTCTTTCAGCCGGTGTCTGAGGAAGTCATTCGAAACAATACTGCTCCTTCAGGCAGGAGTCTGGGATTTACATATCCCAGAGTGCACTGGGGCAGTGTTTGAGACCGAGCTTGGCTACTCCTGCAGGGGAAATGACATCAGCATCCACAGTCAGCGAGTGGCAAACTCTCAGCTACATCCTAAAACAGCAATAACGACACTCGCCATTTTCATGTAGTCCCACTTGAACTCGAACATGAATATTTTAGCGGGTAAGATGCGGGGGGTTGGGATGCGAATGTGTGTGAGCGAACAGATGCTTACTGGAGGAAGAGAGAGACAGAGAGACAGAGAGAAGAGAGAATATTTCCTCTTATATCCAGCACTAATTAACACAGAAAAACATGGACATGGAGAAACAGAAGAGAGAAAAGAAGAGCAGGAAGGGCTGCAAGTATGCAGGGAATTGAGACTATTCTCTCTCTGCTTAAGAGACTGAGATTAAGTATGCACTGTAAATCTGACAGAACCCTTTTAAAATACCATCTTCTGAGCCTAAAAGGTTTATGAAAAATTTAAAGACTGAATGTCAGTGGAAGAGAAACTGAGGGTAGAAAGACAGATGTAAGAGACCGAGACGGGGAGATAAAGAGAGACAGAGAGAAAGAGAAACAGAGAGAAAGAGAGAGGGAGAGGGGAGAGGGAGAGCACACCTTGAAGTCGTACGTAGCATCTGGGTTCTCATCGCAGGCGATGACTTCAGGTGCCATCCAGTAAGGCGTTCCGATGAAGGTGTTCCTGCGGCCAACCGTGCGGTCCAACTGAGCGCTCACACCAAAGTCCACTGGGTCCCACAACAAAACACCACAAACATTTACTCACACTGCTCACAGTGAGAGGAACTATTCACACTGGACATCAGCACAACACAATTAGAACACAGTGACACTGGGCTATTTATTCCTACTAATTATTCCCTTTATTGTGCTACTGTGAGCACACATAATATTGAAGGAGACCGCATAGAGTAAGGCCATTTGTCACTGATGACCTTTAGCTGTGAAGACTTCAGTGTCAGCCCATTCAACTCATGCCTTTCACTGTGACCAGTCTCAGTCAATGGCAGACAGCAGGCTCATTATTAAGTTGAGCCAAAGCCATGCCATCACCAAGGTGACTGCTCTTACTGACCGGGCAGTAAAACCCCTGGCCTCATGCATAGAGCTTTGAGACGGTCTGTTTGGTCCCTCAGCTGTGCTAAGAGGCCATACGCGCTCTGCAGACATGTCCAGAGGCAACCCAGTTTTTAGGTGTAGCTGGATGAGGAAGGGGAGAAGGGTGGGGGTTGTAAAGACAGCAGCTCTGCCTCCTCATTACAGTTGGGGTGAACAGAGTTCACTGGGAGCCGCGATGCAACGCAACGCCACGCAACAGCAACAGCAACAGCAACCAAGCAGGGAGCCCGGGGATTTCGACAGTGATTTTGACGTCACGCTGCTGAAGCCGACACAGCTACATATACCGGTAGATTAGAATGCGTAGAAATATATTGGCTGTCCATTATTAGCTCTGCAGACATGTCCAGAGGCAACCCAGTTTTTAGGTGTTGCTGAATGAGGAAGGGGAGACTGTGTGTGTGTGTGTGGGGGGGGGGCTACACTAATCCTTTACATGTTACTTTAATTGTAGCTGTCAATCTCTTGTGTTCACTTGTAGACGGGGATGTAATGAGCGCCTCTGATGTGTCGGTAGATCTGCCTGATAGAATGCCGGGGGGAGCAGAGGAAGCTTGCACACTGCTCCCAGATCAGCAGGAGGGAGAGCATACCGACATAATACAAGTCAGCTTCAGGGAACACTCAACAAGAGAGACAGCCATGCTAACAGATTGCATTTTTTATTTATTTATTTATTTATTTATTTATTTATTTATTTATTTATTTATTTATACGCTCTCACATTATGGTGCCACTCTGATGAACATGCCGCGCAAGGCTCCAGGTACAAATCTCCGCCTGATCCTCCATACGGCAACACACGAAACCCTCACTGTACTTACACCACGTCGAGCATTAAAAGCTAATCAATTATTTACCTTGACAGTGCAAATTGATTTGGCTTTAATGTACTCGAGATCAGTCGATTGGTGCGCCTTGAGCTGGGTCGGTGCGACCGGGTCTTATTAACGGCATGCTGTGTGAAGGGTGCATTAAGGCAACGTGTCAGAAATAAAACAAAGAAATGCTTTCAAGCCCAGGCCGCTACTTTGAGAGCGTGCTGGGGCAGAAGAACGGGGGCATTTGTTTGAAGATGTATAGGATCTAAACCGTGGTGGGCTGTGGGGTGGGTGCTGGGCGTAGTGCTCACCGAGCTTGACCTCGGCGTTCTCCGTGAGAAGAACGTTCTGGCCCTTGATGTCTCGGTGGATGACTTTGTGCTGATGGAGGTGAGCAAGGCCCTGTAGAACAGAGAGAAGAGAGAGAAGATGACACTCATTCAATTATAGTGCACGAGGAGACTGGAGAGAGACAGAGAAACGTGAGGAGACACACAAATGCCAAGGAGACACGGCAGAGGACAAGCTGTGGACGTGAGAGGGAAATGGCAAACACTCTCCCATTACATCTCTCTTAGACGGGGAGGGACAACACAGAGCACTCAGGAGAGTTTGGTCATAAAGACATGAGCAATGGAACTTCACTAATTGTCCAGACATCTCTGATGGATTCAGCACATCGGGTTTTCGGGTTTTAAGTAAGAAATTGAGTCGTTAATTAAACAATCAAGTCATGATTATAATCAGGAGGAAGGCCATAAACTTGACAGATGATGTTTGAGGGGAAATGATTTATGCAAGTGCTGAAAGTAGTCCTCCAAGTCCCAGCTCTAGAGACCGACAGATAGAGGGAGAGGAGAAAGGAGCTCATAAACAGACCGAAGTGACGTTCCCATTTAATGTCTTAACGCACACTTTGACCAATCCATTATGACATCCTGACTGGAGACAGAAATTTCACAGAAATCTTCTAATGCACATCCAACTTTGATTGGCCAGACAGGGTTGGATTAACTGTGGATTGACGGTTGTAAGTGGTAAGCTATGCTTGAGGAAAAACAGCTGTTCAGAACTCCCCTCCTTGATAAGGAGTATCCATTTTCAATCCACGTAACACCGTGGATGGAAACGCACTCAGATGCACATTTTCTTTATCCAAATTGTTATGAATGCAAATGAGTTAAATGGGAACCCAGAGAGAGAGAGAGAGAGAGAGAGAGAGAGAGAGAGAGAGAGAGAGAGAAATAAGAAAGACATACCCTCAGGATCTCTCTGCAGATGTAGGCGGTCCACTCTTCCTTCAGAGTGTTCCCTTTGGTGTTCTTAATGAGGTCCGTCACCGACCCCGCCCCACAGAACTCCATCACCAGCTGTACAAGTAGAGGCACACATCAGCATTTCTCTCTTGTGTGTGTGTGTGTGTGTGTGTGACTGAGTATGACATTGAAAATAGTAAACAGAGAGATAGACAGACATGATGACATAATATCACATAAGTTCCTGAGCTTTGTCCACTGTGTGTGGACCTAACAACTAATCTAAATCAGTGAGGTTTTCCACATTATAGCCAAAACTCCAAAAACAACAAAGCAATCCAGACACCAACTCCAAAAACAACAAATAACAACAGCACCAACTAACAAAACCAAATGAACACCAAGAAGAAGTGTCAAACAAAGATGGAGTGCATTACTCAGCATATGTTCAAACTTCTTTATTTCAACAGAAAGAGAGAGAGAGAGAGAGAGAGAGAGAGAGAGAGAGAGAGCACAGATAGAGGGGAGAGAATGATGCAGCCCTTATGAACACAGGAGTTGCATATTCTCATCTATTCAAAGCAGAGACTTTGGCCCGTTTACTGATAAAAACGAATGATAAATATCTTTGCCTTCAACGCAAGTAGGACTTGAATGGGCACATTTATCTCATGGCTGCCACTGTAGGCTATACATATGCACACGGGGACTTGACCTAAGACAAGCCGATGAATATGAACGAGCCGACAGAGGGAGGGCACGGGGAGGGCACGACTGGAGGTCAAAACCTGTTCATCAAACTCTGGGTGAAGCAATCATTTGATGCAAGAGGCAACACAATGTTTTGTTCTGCTCTGAACTGTCTGGTTAAGTGCAACGTGTGACACTTTTGACAAGATAAAATATGACTGACTCGAGTTTATACCAGGTCACTGGGCAGGGTTGTTTTATCAGTGCTATTTATGCCGCATACCGATTTGTACAACGAAAGCACAGATTCAGAACAAGTGAAGATTGGCTGACACACAGCGGCAGTTCAGCAGGTGAGAGAGCATTTTAGAAAGCCCATTACAGCTGCAGGAGAGCCTGACAGATCGCTGTGAGAGATGCAATGTTGAAACAGGAGTGTGACATTTCCAAAGCACACTCTCATTTGTACTGATTCCCCCTTTGATGAAACTTCAAACAGGGAAAAACGACTTAAATGAAAAAGATTATATTGTCATTTGCCTGCAGAGGCTTTTAAAGAATATCCAACTGTGGAAAAAAAAGGAGAATTGCCATCATCAAACATGATGTGAAATAGCCCAGTAATATGTTTTGATAGTACAAAAGGGTGCTGGCGGGAGGAGAAGGAGGAGGAAGAGGAGGAAGAGGAGGAGTGTGTCAGCTAATCCAGGCTCATTCACCTCCTCGGGCTTCTTTTGCTTAGTGGAGGCGGCGAGCCTCTGTAAGGCCAAGCGACACCAGGCTCCGGTGAAAAGGGCAACTGCCAAGCCCTCTCAGCACCACTGCTCAGACACCTCTCCTCCAGAGTGTGTGTCTGTGTGTGTGTGTGTGAGAGTGTGTGTGTGAGCATGTGTATGTGTGTGAGAAAGAGAGGGTGAGTGTGAGTTCCCTACAGGCGCCAGGAGTCTCACAGCCCAGCAGCTCGCTACAGGGAGGGACTCACACTCACTCACTCTCTCTCTCTCACATACACACACATACACACACACACAGACTCTCATACATATTTTTCTCTCTCTCTCTCTCACACACACACACACTCTCTCTCGCTCTTTCACAAACTTTATCTATAGAAATGGGGTAAAACAGCACACACAAACACACACACACAGGATAATAACAATAACCTGGAACTAGATTTCTGCTAACAGTAGATGGGGGTGGTTAAACCTCATTCGGCCCAACCACACTCTCTCTCAGCCCTTAGGTCCACCCTGCTCCCTGACCCCCTCAGCTGTCCCACCCTCCCCACGTAATGGCCTTCAGAGCCTTTTCACGCTACCCACTCGGCCAGAGCCCCGAGAGTGACAGGAGGAGGCCACGGGCCTCTCCCCCTCCGGCAGGCAGGGGAGCGCTGGTCTGGGTGGCATGGCGTGTGTGCAGCCAGCTCAGAGCAAATGTCCTCGCTCGGAGAAGCGCCCTCGGCTGAAGACGCAGCATGAGTTATAATGCATTATTCATGCGCCTTCAGTTTGCCTTCGCCTGCCGAAGAGGCAGATCTGCTGTTACCGAATCAATTTCTGGGCAGATATCCTCCTGCTAGAATAGAATGGGAAATGTTCTAAATCCCAAAATCCGGATGGATGTCACAAACAGCACGTCACTCTTTCATCCAACATTAGCGTTAGCATTTCACTGGCTCCCAGCCTATAAAAAGGGCTGGCAGCGCTAGAGAAAAAGTGAATGATAGCCTATACTATAGTGCAGTGTGTAGAAATGCTAAAAATAACTGACAACAGGAGGAGAAATTGATCGGTGCTTATTGTCGAGATTGTCAGACTCAGAGTGACTCATTCTCAGATAGTCAGCCATCTCACACCCTCCAGGTTTATGCCCCAGCTAATGTATAAAGCATTCAGACACCCCAACGTTTACGGCAGATGCCGAAACTCCCTGGGCTAAATTAAAGTCTCTCTCTCTCTCTCTCTCTCTCTCTCTCTCTGGTAACGTGTCTCTCCTGACTTTAGACTTCTGCTTTCTGCTCCTTGCCAGCTGATTTTCCCCTCTTCTATCTCTGGTCATGAAAGGGGAACTGTGATATCATTTCAGGCCACCGCTGACAGAGCTAGCCTGCTGAGCTGAAGTGCATCTTAGACTGGAACTATTTTTGTGAGTCTGACTCTGTCAGACCACACCGTGGTCAATGATGCAGCACAGCAGACAATAGTGCATCTCGTACGAGTATAAAGTTCTATTTCAAAAGAATTTCAGACAAAAGCCAACAAGAAGACATGCAGTTTTGTTTGTTACCTTCTATGAACCTGGCAGCATGTAAACCTCTTTACCTATAGAGGATTTAGTAACAAAGCATTACAACTGTAGATTTAGACCAAAGTCCAGATATACAATCCCCTCAATTCCAAAAGCATTACAAGTGAAACTCAAAGCATTACAACTGTAGATTTAGACTAAAGTCCAGATATACAGTCCCCTCAATTCCCACTGGTATTCTCAGAAAAGAGTGACCTCAGAAGCAAAGTTATGTCAGTGTCTGTCTTGTTTATCCAGCACCGGCTTTGCAAACAACAATGTCCACAGACAAGGTAGAATACAGTATGTTGCATGATTTACAGTATGAAAGTACGATGTATTGCGACATCAAACGCAAGTCAAATTTGTAGTTTCTTATGTCTCATTCCATCTAACTACAGATCCGCTACCCGATCAGGCAAACTTACACAGTGTGGTTATAGCCGATAGAGGGCTGCGAAGCGAATGCAGAAGTGACGTTCACCCTGTTACAAGTTTATGAAACACTGAAACGATTTTGGAAACATTATTTTAAGGTACAAAAAACTCATTGGTGTTGCTTTAAAGGAGCGCAGTGAATGCACTCAACGCATCCAGGAGGCTCCACACTGCACCCATAGCACCAGTCTCTGTTTGCTGTCTCAGCGTGACCATACACAGGAGATGAACACCAAATGAAGGGATGAGGGGTAATAAGCGTCAGCCGAGGTGGCGTCCAGGCGGGGCTGGCCCGTACGGTGGTCAGAATGCAGAGACAGAGAGATGGGTCCTTAGACGAACTGGCTGCTCCTTCTTCACTAGCGCGGCGTGGTTAACCCCCAACCCCCTCCTTAACTCGCACTCCGAGCTTCGCTATCGGCAGACCAGCCGCCCCCACTGCTGATAAAGCAAATACAATTACCCCGTCAGCTGTTGGCGCGACACCTCCAGATAGCAGACAATCGAGGCACTCTCCCTCGGCTGCTCGGACGGAGTGATCCTCCAATCGATATCACGCACACGCAGAGCACCACTGCCCAGGCGCACACACACACAGGCACACTGCACACACACCTTGGCTCATTCAGCTCTCTCTCTCTCTCTTTACCCTCCTAAATCATCCCATCCTCTGTGGCCACTGCACCGCAGGGACAACCAGTGAGGCATCCTCCTTTTCAACCGCACACTGTCCATCAGAGTCCTACGTGGCTTATGGCTGCAGAACGGAGTCTCCCAGTCTCCCATGCGCACAAACAAACACACACACACACACACACACACACACACTGTGAAACAAACATACACACACATACATTCATATCCACTCTAAAAGGTAGATACCACGCGAATGCAGAGCAACACTGTCCAGGCACACACACACACACACATTCACTCTAAAAGTAGTGGCATAATTGCTGCTCCAAGCAGCAGCCTGAGTGGGCACAGTACTAACATGCTCTCCAGCACTTTTCATTAGCGTAGCCGAGCGGCCGCAGGCCCACTGCACACTGCACTCAGGCCCCAGCAGCCTTCGCTCCCAACAGCACACACAAGGCGGCTAAAAGCCCCTCTTTCCAAATCTGGACTGAAAGAGCTCTCGGCAGGGTAATTAGGCGCCTGGACATCACTCGGGGGCAGCAGAGGCCGCGGTGGTCCCAGGAGATGTTATATTAGGGTATACAGGACCCGGTAAGACCCACAAACAGGCTAGGCAGCACCGGAAGAATAGACAAAAGCCCTGACTACAAAATCTCAGTTGTATGCCAACACCATGTACCGAATAAGCAGAAGTCTAACATAACCTGTTATCATTTATCACACACCCATGTAGACACACACAACCACACACACACACAATCACTTACCCAAAGCTGGTCATCTATGCCTGGTGGGTTCTTCTTGACGAAGGCACCATAGTAGGTGGCGATGTTGCGGTGGTGGGAGTACTTCTTCAGCATGTTAATCTCCGCCTTGATCTCCTCCTCTTCATCCTGCAACAGTGGCATCCATTACTACTGGCATGTGTGGCTCACCATGGGAGCATTTAGCAATCATCTTCATACACTGTAATGGACTGCATGCAACAGCTTGCGACACACACGTTGTTCCATGTAATGTATAGCCCACAACATGATGTAACCACCACAGTGCTTGATGAGTAACGCGTTGTTTCGTTTCTCAGCACAAGGGAACTGGCCTGTGCTGGACCTCCATGTTGGAAGATGGGGCCAGGTCAGGGGTCTGCAGATTAGCCGATCTCAAAGCCATTAGACTCCGCTCTAACGTGCACCTCCGGGCCAGCTAACAACCCCCAGGAGACACATTTCAAACCTTGAATGCACTGGACACAGAGTCATTTTTAACTGCAGCACATTACTACTCTCTCCTAACGTCCTTCCTCTACCTCTGTCCATCCTGTAGGTCCTCATGGAGAGCCGCTAAGACTGACACACATTCATACATACAGCTCTGGAAAAAAGAGACCACTGCACATTTTCTGAGGTCATCCTACTGTTGCTGAGTGACCTTTGAATGAGTTGACAGTCATATTCAAAATTAAGAGACCACTGCACATTTGAATATGACGGTCAACTCATTCGAATGTCACTCAGCAAACCTTACGATGACATCAGAAAAATGTGCAGTGGTCTCTTCATTTTTTCTAGAGCTGTACATACGCACAGTGAGGAGGACAAAGTTCAAGGAAAACATTGATCTATGGTTTCCCGCTCAATGGGCTATTGTATAGATAAATCAACAGGAAATAATGCAGTACAATAAGATCTGCCGAGCTTTCATTTACTCTGGGCCCGCAGTCCTGTGGAGAGCATTAATCATCACGCGGAGCAGAGCAGAGCAAATCAGGGGTCGCATCAAAAGCAGCCTCCTGCTCCTCCTCCTCCTGCGGCTGCTCATGGATCCTGACTCAGCTGGGGCTCCTTCAGCAGGGCTGCTGCAGGTCGTCCATCTGGCCGAGTCAGGTTCCGGGGCTAGGGCTCAGGACTCCACCCCACCTGGTGGAGGGAGGGACCTGCTGGGGCTGGGCTAGAATGCGACGGCGGCGGTCGGCAGGTGAAGATGGATGCTTCTAGGCTAGGGGAGGTGCGGCCAGGCTGAAGGCACAGTAAAACGTCTCGCTGGGACAAAGCCCACACAAACTACAGCCAGTGGTCGGAGTCTGACTGAGTCAGAGACTGTTGCTGCCCATCAAACCGTCCATCACAACTGAGGCCTCTAAACTGAACTCATGGAGCAGGGCTTTCACTCAGGATGTGTTGGGGAAATCAACTGAGGAAAGGAGCATGTTTCTGGGAGGCTGATGGTGGCAGCTTCGCAAATATTATCTAAGAGGCACAACGCTGTGACAAGCGCCGTGACTCAGATAAGCGATTTTTTTATATAATGTTTAATATTATCAAAAGCGGCAGGCAGCCAGGGGTTGGTTGAATGGGCGCGTGCGTGGGCGAAGATGAAAGCGTGCCAGTAGGTTATGGGCACCCGCTGACTCATGCTGCCTCGCTGCGTCACAGGCACAGACTCACAGAGACGCGTCCCGAGAGAGAGAGAGAGAGAGAGAGAGAGAGAGAGAGAGAGAGAGAGAGAGAGAGAGAGAGAGATACTGTAGAGAGAGGGGTAGAGGGCCTGAAATATTCATCTGAGGAGCGACATACACAACAATGCTCTCTGGCAGCCCCTCCCAAACCTGCCGTCACAAAGAGCAGCACGATACATGGGGAGATCGGAAGACACAGGAAATCCATAAATCAGATAAAAGAGGACAAAGAGATCGAAAGAGAGAAAGAAAAAGGGATGGATAGATAGAGAGAAAAATAGAAAGAGAGATGGATAGGTAGAGGTTGGATGGAGAAATGAAGATGTTGACAGGAAGATGGGATGAAAGATGAAATGATGGTGTGAGGCCTTAGATGTGGAAATGGTCAGGACTCAGAGGGATGGAGCAGAAGGCACACTCACCCCAGTCACGTCCATGACCTTGATAGCCGCCAGCTGACCGGTCTTGACATGACGGCCCTGCAAATAAATAAATAAAAAGGTAAGTACATACATACATACATACATACATACATACATACATACATACATATATAAAGTGAAAAAGTTGACACTGTACACAAAACACAGCAAACATTGGCACAGTGGCCAGCGAGCCTTTGTCAAACATGTGAGTTTTACGGTCATTCCAAAAGTCAATATGAGTGTGATGAACTGATGAGGAGTCGCTTCTGCAGAGCTCAATCAGTGTCAGCATGTTAGTAATCAAGGAGGTCACGGTATCAGTGAGCTGACAACCCCAGATCATTAGCTGCGTGTCTTGTGCCTCCTGGGCACGTTGGGGGTTAACCACCTGAGACGTCTGCACCTTCACATGGAATTATGTGTGTTTTATCTTTTGACCTGCTCTTTAGCTTTTTTTACAATCTACACACAAGCCCATCCCAAACATTCACATACACATTCCCAAGTTCGGAGGAAATCTTCACTTCTTAAATCTTAATTAGCCTGCTTAAGCATAAAGGAGATAAGATACCTTGCCAACATACTGACAACTCAACCCATCAGCATTGCATGCCATAACACACACAGCGAGTTTGTGCTTGTCAGTGCGCACCAAACTGCACCAGACTGTGATTGACAGTCAGATCTCACACATCCCTACTCTGGTTGGACCAGAAGAATCGGGAACTGTGGATTTTTAAAAAACAAATAACATGCTCTAGGTGGAGGTAGAAGTGCGGCAGTTTTTTTCTAAAACCGGCTGATTTATGTTGTTCTGTTGGAGCATAGTGTCGGTTTCAGTGAATATGATCAAAAAAATCTTACCAACTGCAGCTTTAAGCATAAAGGAAACTACTGTAGATGTAGCGCTATCACTGGAGTCAATTTGTCTCCACCTCCTAAGTCCATCCCCTTCTCTTGCAACTTTTGTGTATGTAAAAGAGTGTGTGCATGTGTGCGTTTGCTTTTATGTATATGTGCGCTACTCTGCGTGTGTGTTTTCGCTTATGAGAATGAGTATCAAATAAAATATATAATATCAGGTTTTTTCAAACAAAACAAAAAAACAAACAAAAAAACAGTTCTGTCTAAAACATGCCTCCACACTGGCACTGTGTCCATATCTTAATTAAAGACATTATTAACTAGATTATTTTTGCACTGTCTCTCTCAGCAAAATATGACAGGGCAGCAAAACATCCCATGTGACCCTACTGTTAGTTCTAGAGACCTTTGTAAAATTGGTGTGGCTCCTTTAAGAATTTAGAGCAAGCGGCTACCTAGCGAGAGGTAAAGCGAGAAGATGCTTCTGCCAAAACAGAGTTAGTGAACGAGACTTATGCATTGTCTAAACTATTGGCCATTGAATAAAGTGGTGATTTTTTCGCGACATCTCTTGATCTGCCTGTTGCTTATGACTTCAGATAAAGTAGAAGTGAATTGGGCGCTGACTTTGGTCTTGGAGCATATGGGGACTATAATTAAATGATCCGACTAATGTAACTATTTGGACTGAAATACAGGCAGGGAAGGTAACATTTCTCAGTATAAACGACCAAAATGTGTGATAACAAAACACTATGCAAACAACATTTTATCTACTGAAACAGAAACCCCATGGAGTTTGTTTTGTATGCTAGGCTACACTCACGCATAGTTTAGGTGAGCTATAGTTAAAACAGAAAACCATATGTGCAAGGGTATTAGCTGCATTCAATGCAGATACATGAATCTAGCTAGTTGTATGTTCTTTAAGTGAAAAACTGAAATAGCTGCTACGCTTCGCGAGTAGGCTTCATGAACGTGTAGAGGCTACAATAATTTAGGGGAAACTATGTATCGGTGGGTAGTATCGGGGAATTTTTATGTGTAATGAGTATATGGGGGCCCAGTATCGTCCGATCCCCTCATGCCAGTATCAGCATCGGGCCATTACTAGAGGGGTGCTCTGTTCATTATTCATTAGCCTACATACTGAAAGTGGTGTGGCAGCATAGGGGACAAATCCTAGCCAAGAGAAACTAAAATGTCAGTAAAGTCACAAGCCCATCCCAAACATTCACATACACATTCCCAAGTTCGAGGAAATCTTCACTTAAATCTTAATTAGCCTGCTTAAGCATAAAGGAGATAAGATACCTTGCCAACATACTGACAACTCAACCCATCAGCATTGCATGCCATAACACACACAGCGAGTTTGCAGAAAGTTTTGTCAGCGCACTAAACTGCACCAGACTGTGATTGACAGTCAGATCTCACACATCCTACTCTGGTTGGACCAGAAGAATCAGAACTGTGGATTTTAAAAACAACATGCTCTAGGTGGAGGTAGAAGTGCGGCAGTTTTTTCTAAAAAAACCGGCTGATTTATGTTGTTCTGTTGGAGCATAGTGTCGGTTCCCAGTGGAATATGATCAAAAAAAAATCTTACCAACTGCAGCTTTAAGCATAAAGGAAACTACTGTAGATGTAAAGGCCACTGAGTCAATTTGTTCCACCTCTAGTCCATCCCTCTTGCAACTTTGTGTATAAAAGAGAGTGTGCATGTGTGCGTTTGCTTTATGTATATGTGTGTGCTACCTATGCGGTGTGTTTTCGCCAGGAGAATGAGTATCAAATAAATATATAATATCAGGCTTTTTTTCAAAACAAAAAAAAAAAAAACAAAACAAAAAACAGTTCTGTCTAAAATATACCTCCACACTGGCACTGTGTCCATATCTTACTAAAGACATTATTAACTAGATTATTTTTTTGCACTGTCTTCTTCTCAGCAAAATATGACAGGGCAGCAAAAAACATCCCATGTGACCCTACTACTGTTAGTTCTAGAGACCTTTGTAAATTGGTGTGGCTCCTTTAAGAATTTAGAGCAAGCGCTACCTAGCTTAGAGGTAAAGCGAAGATGTTTCTGCCAAAACAGAGTTAGTGAACGACTTATGCATTGTCTAAACTATTGGCCATTGAATAAAGTGGTGATTTTCAGACATCTTTTGGATCTGCCTGTTGCTTATGATCAGATAAAGTAGGAAGTGAATTGGGCGCCGACTTTGGTCTGGAGCATATGGGGACTATAATTAAATGATCCTAACCATGTAACTATTTGGACTGAAATACAGGCAGGGAAGGTAACATTTCTCAGTATAAACGACCAAAATGTGTGTGATAACAAAAACACTATGCAAAACAACATTTTATCTACTGAAACAGAAACCCCATGGAGTTTGTTTTGTATGCTAGGCTACACTCACGATAGTTTAGGTGAGCTTATAGTTAAAAACAGAAACCATATGTGCAAGGGTATTAGCTGCATTCAATGCAGATACATGAATCTAGCTAGTTGTATGTTCTTTAAGTGAAAACTGAAATAGCTGCTACGCCGGGCAGTAGGCTTCATGAACGGTAGAGGCTAAGCAATAATTTAGGGGAAACTATGTATCGGGTGGGTAGTATCGGGGAATTTTTTATGTGTACGAAAGGGGTCTGAGATCGGCCCGATCCCCGATGCCAGTATCGATATCGGGCCATTACTAGAGGGGTGCTCTGTACATTATTCATTAGCCTACATAATGAAAGTGGTATGGCAGCATAGGGGACAAATCCTAGCCAAGAGAAACTAAAATGTCAGTAAAAGTCACAAGCCCATCCCAAACATTCACATACACATTCCCAAGTTCGGAGGAAATCTTCACTTCTTAAATCTTAATTAGCCTGCTTAAGCATAAAGGAGATAAGATACCTTGCCAACATACTGACAACTCAACCCATCAGCATTGCATGCCATAACACACACAGCGAAGTTTGTGCTTGTCAGCGACTAAACTGCACCAGACTGTGATTGACAGTCAGATCTCACACATCCCTACTCTGGTTGGACCAGAAGAATCAGGAACTGTGGATTTTTAAAAAACAAATAACATGCTCTAGGTGGAGGTAGAAGTGCGGCAGTTTTTTTCTAAAACCGGCTGATTTATGTTGTTCTGTTGGAGCATAGTGTCGGTTTCAGTGAATATGATCAAAAAAATCTTACCAACTGCAGCTTTAAGCATAAAGGAAACTACTGTAGATGTAGCGCTTTCACTGGAGTCAATTTGTCTCCACCTCCTAGTCCATCCCCTTCTCTTGCAACTTTTGTGTATGTAAAAGAGTGTGTGCATGTGTGCGTTTGCTTTTATGTATATGTGTGCTACTCTGCGTGTGTGTTTTCGCTTGTGAGAATGAGTATCAAATAAAATATATAATATCAGGCTTTTTCAAACAAAACAAAAAAACAAACAAAAAAACAGTTCTGTCTAAAACATGCCTCCACACTGGCACTGTGTCCATATCTTAATTAAAGACATTATTAACTAGATTATTTTTGCACTGTCTCTCTCAGCAAAATATGACAGGGCAGCAAAACATCCCATGTGACCCTACTGTTAGTTCTAGAGACCTTTGTAAAATTGGTGTGGCTCCTTTAAGAATTTAGAGCAAGCGGCTACCTAGCGAGAGGTAAAGCGAGAAGATGCTTCTGCCAAAACAGAGTTAGTGAACGAGACTTATGCATTGTCTAAACTATTGGCCATTGAATAAAGTGGTGATTTTTCGCACATCTCTTGGATCTGCCTGTTGCTTATGACTTCAGATAAAGTAGAAGTGAATTGGGCGCTGACTTTGGTCTTGGAGCATATGGGGACTATAATTAAATGATCCGACTAATGTAACTATTTGGACTGAAATACAGGCAGGGAAGGTAACATTTCTCAGTATAAACGACCAAAATGTGTGATAACAAAACACTATGCAAACAACATTTTATCTACTGAAACAGAAACCCCATGGAGTTTGTTTTGTATGCTAGGCTACACTCACGCATAGTTTAGGTGAGCTATAGTTAAAACAGAAAACCATATGTGCAAGGGTATTAGCTGCATTCAATGCAGATACATGAATCTAGCTTGTTGTATGTTCTTTAAGTGAAAAACTGAAATAGCTGCTACGCTTCGCGAGTAGGCTTCATGAACGTGTAGAGGCTACAATAATTTAGGGGAAACTATGTATCGGTGGGTGGTATCGGGGAATTTTTATGTGTACGAGTATATGGGCCCAGTATCGGCCCGATCCCCGATGCCAGTATCAGTATCGGGCCATTACTAGAGGGGTGCTCTGTACATTATTCATTAGCCTACATACTGAAAGTGGTGTGGCAGCATAGGGGACAAATCCTAGCCAAGAGAAACTAAAATGTCAGTAAAAGTCAAGGCATTGTGTGGGTATGTTTGAACAGCAGGGATTTAGACTAATCCTGACGGAACAATTCCACGGAACCCTTTAAAAACTGCACAGTGTGACTAGATGTGCAACGGCTTTGGGGCGTGAGAAATGTCTGCCTCACTTTTGTCAGATGGAAATGATTTTCAAAGTCTGTTGATTAGAGAAATGGAAATTGGTGTATGTCTGAAAGGAAACGGGAGAGAACAAAATGTCTGTCATAATGTCGTTGATGACGAGCATTTCTGACACCTCTATGAGGAAATGACTTCAGGTTTTAATGGACCACAGAGAAGACCGGGCGTGGGGGACTCTGTTATCTTAGTTAGCTTGTTACTCTGGGGAAAATACTGTTACATTAGAGTTCAGGCCCATGGCCGCCATCACCAACCACCCTACTTCCACTCCAGCCCGCCCCCCCTATATCCACACTCTCCGCCAGTTACTGGTCACATGGAGATTTTCTGTAGGATCAGTCTGTCCCCATTCCAGTGTCACAAGGATCTTTTGTTCAGAGCCAATAATGGAATTAGCGCTAGCGCTAACACTAGCCCCAGTGTGGCCAGCACAGTAAAGCCTGAGCTTTCACAGTGTGGAGCGGACTCTTCAGAACCAGAGCAGATGCCTTAAGACAGGGAAGGAAGGGGCAGAGAGAGAGAGAGAGAGAGAGAGAGAGAGAGAGAGAGAGAGAGAGAGAGAGAGAGAGAGAGAGAGAGAGAGAGAGAGAGAGAGAGAGAGAGAGAGAGAGAGAGAGAGAGAGAGAGAGAGAGCCAGAGGGCAGAGATGGTGCAGGAAATAGAAACTGCCCGGTGGAGCACGCTGCTAGCACAGGAAGGCTTCTCTGCTGGGTGGCCGAGAGGTTGTTGGGACGGTGACCCTGAAATATGCTTGTGTCCTGGCTATCCAAATCCCTGTACTCCCCCTGCTCCTCTCTCCGCCGGACGCAACAGTACGTGACTGGGCACTCTCCCTCACTTCCCACAGGGAACCAACGCGTTCATTCAGCGCAACCACAAACACAAATTACTGCTCAAGTCTCTGTTGTCTGTGTCTGTGCGCGCGTGTGTGTGTGAGTGTGTGTTCTGTAGGCAGTGACCTTGCTGCTCTGCCATCCTGTCTCGTCTCACACATTTACCGAGACCTGTGCCAGGTTACCACTGAGAAATGGGTTAGAAATAAGACTACTTGGAAGCCACACACACACACACACACACACACACACACACACACACACACACACACACACACACACAGAGAGAGAAAGAGAGAGATACAGAGACAGAAAGAAAGAGAGGAGAAAGATAGAGAGAGAGCAAGAAGGAGAGAAGGAGGGAGGGAGAAAGGGATAGATAGAGAGATAAGAAAAGAACAGGAGATAGTGTGCTGCCACAACTAGTGTGCTGTGGGGAAAGACAGATAGAGAGGTCAGCCTTGGCAGTTAAATATCAATAAAAACAAAATTGCCTTTGTCAAATAACACATTTCCTTAGTGGACATCTCTTTATATCAAACCAGCTACTAATGATTGTTTGTCAAGAGAATTCAGACACTGTCAGGCAAATGACACCACCAATTTCACTGTCTCTGTTCACATTCACACACACGTTCACAAACACACACACACACACACACACAGACAAACATACTGTATATATAAACACACACACACAATTTTGCACAAAACAACAAAACGCTAGAGACTATACTTGAGCTATATGCTCACTGTTACATCACTACCACCCTAGACATGACAATCTCAAAAGTCAAACTATGTCTCCAACCATAATAATTTACAAAGTTCTTTCTCAAAAGAACAGCAGGAATTCTTCCTGGGAAGCAGGCTATTGCCAAAGCCTGCCATCCTGACCTACTTCTGCACAATGCTGCCTCATACATGCCAGGGCTCTGTGAAAGAAGGCAGGGGGTGGGGTGTGTTTGTGTGTGTGTGTGTGTGTGTGTGTGGGGGTGGTGGTGGGGCTAGATTATGTTCCAATCTTACAGGCCGGCTAGATTATGCTCCAATCTTATAGATGGATCAGAGAATAATGCCCAAACTCATCACTTTGTAAATCAAAAGAAGGTAAGAATGAATGTGTGTTTGTATGCTTGTTTGTGTGTGTGTGTGTGTGTGTGTGTGTGTGTGTGTGTGTGTGTGTGTGTGTGTGTGTGTGTGTGTGTGTGTGTGTGTGTTCACTTTCTGTAGGTCTTATGTAAAACAGACAGAGGGTAAGAGAGGTGAGAGGCAGACAGAAAGATTGAAGTCTCCTGTCTAATATGTTGTAATGAAATATATGATTAAGACCCCTCCCATTTCCTTGAACACATAAAGAGAGTGAGAGCGAGAGAGCGAGAGAGAGAGAGAGAGTGAGAGAGCGAGTGAGTGAAAGTGAGTGAGAGAGAGTAAGAGAGAGTGAGTGAGTGAGAGAGAGAGAGAGAGAGAGAGTGCAAGAGAGAGAGAGTGAGCCATTGTCTACCAAGCAACCGCTCCTCTCGCTAATTCACCTGCACCTCTCGGCACTACCAGTCACAGAAGTGTCCAGACTACAGGGGGTCAAATCCTGGTCAAGCTCTTACAAAACCTCAAACCCAGTCCCAGCCAAGTGGAATCTCTGGGCACTAAGTTCAGTGCAGTAGCTAGCCTACATTTACTGTCACACTGAGCCCAATACTACCTCCTTCCAAGGTGGGAATTATTCTTTTGCTATTCCTACAGATGCCTTAGTCCATAGCTATTACCAAGGCTGTTGTCTCAGAGTGGTTCAAGTCTGCCACCCTGCTGGAAGACACAGTCATCCTCAGCATTGGTTGGTGAAGGCCAGCTGAAAGCCCAGCCCTCCAGGGAGCCATCCGCATTTTAAACATTCTGCTTTGGCACAGTGGCTCAGGGTCCTCTCCATCCACGCCCATGAAGGGTCTGTGGGGGAGGGAGAGGAGCATAAGGATGAGGAAGGGACAGCCAGCAAGACAGGGTGCTGGTCCAATACATACCCTACAGCAGTGGTTCTCAAAGTGATTGGGCGTGATCAGCAGACTGCTCTGGCTGGGACTAAATGGTGCTGCGTGTGTGTGGACTGCACCCAGAGGGGAGGAACACAAGCTGTGGGAACCCAGGCATGAATATGAAATGACCGCTGTGACGAACGCTGTAATGTACAACGCAGCGTGGGGCCATGCGGTCCACTGTTAACATCCCTGCGTATGTGACATACTTGAAGTTGTCCATAATCACACAGAAAGTCCTTTCCCCACAAGCACACAACACAATGGGGCTCTCTTATCAGCGTACTGGATTACTCTCACAAACACGTTTATCAGAGGGCTAACACAAAGACCACTCAGATGGCCGTGTGTGAAGGCACCCTCTTCCCTGGGAGAGGAGGCCTTCACACAGATGTTTTCAAAGCGAAAGAGTGAAAGAAGAGCAAACTATGACTTGAGCTATTGAAATAGCACAACAACAGCTATAAGCCAGTCATCTCATGTCTCACAGGCAAAACATGTGACTGCTAGACCATACACATTATTAAAACATGGATACTGACATACATACATACAGAAAGAGGCGTCATCTGGTGTGTGTGTGTGTGTGTGTGTGGGTGTGTAAGTGTGAGAGAGAGAGAGAGAGAGAGAGAGAGTGGATGCCTTGGCTATGGTGGGATCTAAACACTGAGGCATGCGGCCTTTCACATAATTAAAAAATGAGCCGGCTGGCCTCATTCTCCTCTGCAGCTCCTAAATAGGCCAGCGAGCCGAGAGGAGGAGGGGCTGGAGAGGGTGGAGGGGTGGAGGGGTGTGGGGACACATGGAGGAGGGGGATCTCGCAAAACAGCCTCTTCTGATGACACCAGCCCAGCTACTCGGGCCCATCGAAGTGCAGGAAGTGTGGGGTGACCGTCTGCCAACATGTCCAGGGATGGCCAGAGTCAGGCCGATAGCCACCTGAGCATGCGAGTGGGGTGGCGGTGGTGGTGGGGGGGGGGTGATGACCGTCGGCCAGGACAGTCTGAGGTGATAAATAATGAAGGGCCACTGGTCTGGCCAGATGCTGCAAAGGGTCTTCTGTGACAGACACCACATGCTGAAACGCCTCTGAATAACACTGAACTGAGAGAACATAAGGGAGGGAATAATGCTAGCATAGGGACTTGTATCTGGACATAGAGGGAATAATGCTAGTCTGCATAGGGACTTGTATCATCCTCACCTCCAAACACACAGTCACACCTTCACTCAAATGTTCTCCATTTCACTTTTGCTTTCACTTATTATCTCGCACACAATCATACACCCACACACATACATACACCCACACGCATTCACATTCATCTATCTATACCTGCATTACTCACTTGTACACAAACACATGACTGAGTTAGAATAAAATTATACTAAAAGGGATACACATTATTGCACATTTTCACTGTACCTGATACATGATGACTATATAAAACTATTAGAAGAAAACATACCGAGCCCTGCAGGACTGTGAAAACCTGACATTTAGCAACATGCTTTATCATCTGTATACCAAAAGACAGAGCACAAACAGAAGGTCAGTTTTACAGAGATGGTGAGTTTACTTACTGCATTCTGTACAGGTGCAGCTCATGCTTGAACTTGACAGCTTCAAAGAAAATATCAGATTTTCAGAACACTTTATCTTTTCCAAAATCCAAACATTCTTGTAAACCTTGACCAATGACGTCCTGCTGCACTGGCCAGTGCCTCTCACCAGAAACAAGCCCGACCTTCAAAAGGCCTCGCTTTAAATGGACGTGATGTGAGACATCTGGTCTATCTCCAGGTAAATGAATGCAAGAAGGCCCCAACTAGGCGACTAAGGACAGGACAGGTCTTCTGAGGATAGTCAATCCTTCACTGAGGTATCTTGAAAGAGAAAGTCTATTGTGTGAGTCGTTGTGAGTGTTGTGTTTCTTTGACAAGGGCCTTGCCACTAGGGACCTGTGTTGTTAATTTCCAAGCCACTCCAATAACAACTCATTTTCATCAATTAATTTATAAAGCAAGTCGCAGAATTACTAACAGAAAAAAAGCCCATTAAGAAACAATTCCTATCCAGATTTTCTCTTAGCCTAAATGACAATGCAGCTTCTTTCAGAAGAGATCCCATTACGTTTGCACAGGACCCTCTCCCCAGTCTCTCCAATTCAATATCACAGGCAACAAAAACAAACTTGCTTATCTGATTAAAAGGAACAAACATAAAAGAAATGCAGCATGTAGGAGGGTTTTGGAGATGAATAACAAAAGAAAAAGTCAATCCCATCCACAACTAGTTTAACAAGTATCGTCCATGTAAATTAAAAAGACATTCAAAAGAAGTGCAAGTTTTGTTTGTCCAGTAATTTAAATACTTTTTTTCCCTCCAGGCCTCGTGCAGTCTGGCCACAATCAACGTCAGCACTTTCCGGCCACTGTTGCATACAAACACTGCTCTGCAGTGGATGGATTGCTTTGAAAATGCATGGTACTTCCTTACTGTAACCTAGCAACAAATACAGTGCCAGCCTCTGTGTACAGTAAGTAGCCTATGACGGGGTGAGGGGAGAGGGGGACTTTTGGGAGCCCTTCATCAGCTCTGGTGTTTTCTTTGTCTCCACTCGACTCGGTTCAGATAAACAGAGTCTGTTCGGTGGACGCTGTTCGGACTGTGTTCAGGGCCGCTCTTGTTCCAGGCCACTTGCCCTCAACTCAACTCTCTGATAAACTGCCCCTTGTCCCTCACAGTGACACCATTGGCTGTAGGGAACTCGGACAGCTGCTATGAAAGACTAATGGTGAAGTCACTGCTTTGTGAACTCTTGATGTTCAGTTTCAAGACAAACAAAAAAAAACAACCACAACAACAACAGCAGCAACAACAACGAGTCTGTACATAACTTTCTGAATGGATTTGTAGTTGAGGGAACGTTTGCCTCACTTCCTGTTCACCTACCCCACAGACAGGATGCCCTCGGTGGAAAATGGTGCTCATCAGATCCATTGTCTGTGAGCATAGCTCAGCGCTGGCCATGGAGATGGAGAGGGACAATTACTTGTTCATCAGATTAAACAGCACGGCCCAACGGTCCGGCTAGCAAAGCCTGCGCGTGCTGGGGTCCCATAAATACTGAGGTAATCTCCACCGCAGATCAGAAGGAGGCCTTAAACAGAAAAGGCAATCTCCTTCTCTCTCCCTGTTCCTAAAGTGGACTTAAAGCTCCTTCTGCGAGAGCCAATGCTAGAGAGCTAATTAAGTGCAGTGCAGAACTGTTTTAGAGATCTTTTAGGCTGCAGAGAATGTTAGTTTAAGAGTTTGAAATTGGAGCAGTTGTGAAAAATTTTTTAAAAAAGGTTTTTTTTCATAAACAGTTCTTGATGTGTGTTTACAGTGTGGTTTTGCAAACAGGTCACCGTCAGTTGGTGGTATGACTAACCTGTAACCAAAAACCAATGACTCCATTACAGGAATAAGGGTGCAACCACACCAGCAAGACTGTGGAGTGGTACAATCGCTGAGCTACTGGAGCAGGCCATCACACATACCAGGAAATGGACAAGAGAAGAGCCATGAAGAGAGAGGAAGTGGCCACAGACTACTCTGGTGGGGGTGGGGTTAGCGGGGGCAGAGGATGTGACTGCCACATTGGATCAGTAAACAGGAGTAGAGCCCATTGCTCTGATGGGCATGATAACCCCGTGCCTCTCCGTCCATGGTTGAGGAAGTTCCTTTCTGCCTGACCCATGCCATGCCATCCTACTATGGGTGAACTGCCCTCATGGGTAGCTGAGTGGGTGGGTGGTGGGCTGTTGAGCGACCAGCACTATAAACTAGGCCAGCAACCCTGGGAGGACAAGGAGCAGAAAAGGGGCAGTGGCTGTCCCGATGGGGTGATGAGCAGGCCAGCCTCTGTTGAGTGGTGCTCCAAGGACACTGATGGCTAATAGAGCTGCCATGATGTGGAGATGTGGTGGGACGCAGCTTCTGTGGGACCGTGTCTGTGAGTGAAAAGAGGGGTAGGACAGCAAGTAATGTCTATGTATTCTGTATAAAATCAAACCAGTGTTGGCCAGTGTGCGTGCATATCTATGGTCAACACTTCCTCATCTTTATGCACCAGTGAACACTGGAGTTAATGTAGCCTGCTGACCAGTGAACCTTCCACAGTCAGGTTAATAGTTAATTTCACATACTCTAGCAAAAGGTCAGAGCCACACAGAGACACAAAAAAGGGGATTAAAAACCCTGAAGTCCACATCCCTGGAAGGTCTCCATTTTCCAATAACGGCTTTATTTGCTTTTGCTTTCCACAGCTCAACAAGAAACAGAGAAAGAGGGAAAGTAAAAAAAACAACAACAAAAAAGCAGGATCAATGGAATAACTCACACAGCCTCCCGCGAGTCCTGTGGCTTTAATGGGGAAAGTCAGTCAAGCTTGCAAAGTAATTACCTCGAAGACTGGGATAGGGAGGAGGAGGATGAGGAGGAAGAGGAGAAAGGGGGTGGCACTGCCTGGTGACACAGCACATTAGGGACACAACAAAGGAAGTCGCTGACAGACACAGTGTCACTAAAATGCCATCCAATCAAGCAATAGTGCCAGGGCTGGCTGCCCTATCCCAACGGGCAATGGGGGGCCTAGTGCCATCAGCAGATCCTCCATCCTGAGTGTAACACACGAGGACATCAATTGTAATAATCATCATCGGCATCATTTATATCAGTAAACGTTATGAGACAAGACAGACGGCAAAAGAAAACCCTGAAAGTGTGAAGAAAACAGGCCATTTCATCAGCAGGAGACGCCAGCTCCCCTTCTCAGCAGTAAGCCATGTTTCAGAGCCCTACCTATTAGACCTCATCATCAGCACACTTCCGCTCATGGTCCACAAAGCCCAGGCACAACTCGAACTAAGATTTGGGAGTTAAAACAGAAAACAAAAAGTAAAATAAAATCAAACAAAAACACCAGAGGCCTGCGAGCCTGGAGCCAAGCACCAGCAGACGCCAGCGCTGTGCAGGCCTGCCAGGCGCGAAATGGAGCCCACGGAGAGGACCGCTCCAATCTCGCACTCCCCTGGAAAACGGACGCTCTCCTGGGCGGATGAGCAACACCCGCACCCAACACCTAGCTGCTGGACGCCCAACACACGCACACACACACAAAACACGCTCACTCTGAGATTCTGACGCAGGTACGGCACTGCACTGCGCAGCTCTACTGTTTCATGGAGCACTATGTATGTACAAGACCTGAACACTGATGAGTCAGCTCGATGGTCCTACATGACACAGGACAGCTATAGGTCATGCATGAGAACACTGCTTGTTGATAGACCTTGCACTGCCCATCACACACATTTCTTCAACATATCTACAATACAAGGCCAGACAACTGGCAGCCTTATGCATTCAAATCCTGCACAGTGACAAAATGAACACAAAGGGGTGAACAAAGGCTTCTCCTCTAAGCACAGAGCGATAAACCCGTGCGCTGATTAGTCAGACACACTTGAATGGCAATAACAGAACCCTGTGGGAAGCACGACAGCAATAAATAAAGCCGTCATGTAAACACTGTCTCTCTGGAATGAAATGGAAATCATTGTGCCTCAGAAATGGCTTAATTACAGAGAAAAGCCAATTATAAGCCCAGTGCAGCAATGTGAACGGGGGGAAGGGGGTGCCTTGAGTCCATCTTTCATTCTTGAATCTTTACTATGGTTTTCCATTTCTTAATCTTTCTCTAAAATTCTTGCTCAGTTTTAGAAATCTTTCTCATTCCATCTCTCCCTCTAGGTCTCTCTCCCTCTAGGTCTCTCTCTCGTGCTTTCTGGCTGGGGTTCGATCAATAGAAATTAGATTTTACACATCATGCCTGTGTGATAGATGCCACAGTGCTATCCAAGACATTGCAATCACACACAATCGATTTCTGTCCACACACACACGACAAAAAATTATTTTTACCCCTCGGTTGCATCTTTGTGCATCCTCAACAAATGGTTACACATTGGTTAATTTGATACTGCACACAAGACTTCTCTTATAGCAGTCTTCCTTTAAATGCTCTATTGACCATTTTAATGAGCTTTTCTTCACATTGCACTCTTCGACCAAATCTGCAATACGCCATTAAATAATACATCAGCCACACCACATTGAACGCTTCCTCAGAGATCACACACTGCACATTGATTGTTGTCCTTACGCCTTCAGCCTCCAGATTAAACGAGACCCATCTTACTAGCAAATCTCTGGGGTCTAGGAGCGCCTACCATCGCGCAGAGTAAACACCCGAGCAAAGGCCGGGGCGAGTCCTCCCCACCTGATCGACCCCGACGCTGCCCAGATACGAGCTGCCGTCACGAAGGGCCTTCTGGGGCACGTGCTGCTATGGCGACCGTCTGCGGCCGGATCGATTTAGTGGTTTGGAGCATCGGAGACGACGTACTTGGCCCTGATGGGTGAAGGAAGGAGCAGTGGAGTAGTGATTAGTCTGTGTGAGGTCAGTCCTGCTGCTGCACTCTCTGTGATGTCATTCCTGTCCATCAGTCAATTCCTGCTTTGAACTCTACTGTCTTTTTTATGCGTGTGTTCCGGAAGGTTGGAATCCATCAAGTCTTCTTTTTGACACTCTTCAACTGATGCAAAGAGGTGCAACATTTTTCTCTCACTGTAAGAGCCTGACTTAAGTGAAAAATGGGGGCACTTTGGAGATCTGACAACTCAGATCTCAGTGTTTGGGGAAGTGGGGTGTCACCTGAGGGTCTTCTCTATTTGTTTTGCAACTTTGAGCTTGGCAAAAACAGAACAGAGAAAGCACTTCCAACACTAATTTCTGTAATAGATGTGTACTGTACTGAGAACTGGTGGTATGTGTTCCTAAAAAAGATTTGGAAGGGTTGAATATTTTTTTTCATGAACACATGTCTGTATTGGATTACTGGAGGACCACACACTGGCTCTGTTTCACAACTCATGAAGAACAAACAAACAAACAAACAAACAAACAGGTAGAGGCGATGAGAAACGAGGTGTGTCCCCATCCTTTCACCCTCTCCCACTGCCTTCTTCCACACACCTGTCACACTCCATCAGAGTGGCAAGTGCAGTGTCACACCTTTCCCTGCCCTCCCGTGAAGCGCCATCGGGACAGAAAAGCCTGGAGCACAGCCCATCACATCTACGTCTCTCTTCGTTTCCGCATCTCTCTCTCTCTTCATCTCTCTCTCTCTCCCCCTCTCTCTCTGTCTCTATTCATCTCTCTCTCTCTCCCCCTCTCTCTCTGTCTCTATTCATCTCTCTATCTCTCCCCCTGTCTCTCTTCATCTCTCCATCTCTCCCTCTCTCCATCTCTCCATCTCTCCATCTCTCCATCTCTCCATCTCTCCATCTCTCCATCTCTCCATCTCTGCCTCTCCCAACTTTGCCAAGGTTCCTCCCCTTAACACAAAACTCCTCTCTCCTTCAAATCTAACTGGAAGGATGAATGATATTTTGGAACTGAAACAGCCAGACCCGACATGTCTGGCAGCTAAAACGTCACACACACACACACACACACACACACACACACACACACACACACACACACACACACACCTAGGACTGGCTATTTCCTGTTGCTCTCCTCTCCTCTCCTCTCCTCCAGAGCATTCCAATCCTCTTTCCGTGTAAGAGGACAAGAGTGATGAGAGTCGGCAGTAGCCTGCGGTCCTGATCCTCCCCGGGTGGGTGGGAGTGTGTGTGTGTGGGGGGGTGAGAGAGGGACGAGGTGGCCTGAGGCCCTCCAGTATGACAAGGCCTCCTCTAGCTCCTGGCTGAGTGCTGCTCCTAATCCACCAGCACAGAGCAAGTGGACTGCCAATGTGTACAGCCACAGCAGTGCAGCAAAGCCATTTGAAGAGTGAAACATTTTTTTTGGAATTAAACTTGCTTACAAGTACACACGTACACACACGCACACAGACACGCGCACACACACACACACACACACACACGCGGCATTGAGGAACAAGAGGGCCCACAGACAAAAGTGTAAAAATGGCAAAGGAAAGTGGTGTGCATCGGCAGACTTGACATCAGGAGGAGTGTGGAAATGTTCACAAGGATGTCTGAATCTGTGTGTGTGTGTGTGTGTGTACTGGGTATTGTGGGTTGATCATTTATGCATGCCATCCGAGCCTCCCCTGCCTGAGTGGCTGTTGACAGGCTGTCTACGGCTGTAGGACCTGCCTGCTGCACCGTCACCACAGACAGGCACGGCTGGAGGGAGGAGATGTGGGGGCACCCCTCACCCTCCTCACCCTCTCTCCCCCCTAACCGCCATCCAAACCTCCCTGCCTGCCAGCTTGCCAGAGGTGTGGGAGAGAGGCAGGTGGAGCAGCACGCCGCAACACTCTGGCAGCGCTAGAGGTCAGCTGAATGATAAAGCCCTATCTACATACCACATGAGGAGGAGGATAGTGAGAGAGAAAGAAAGAGGAGAGAAAGAGAGAAGAGAGAGAGAAATAGAGAGAGAGTGTGAGGTGTGTGTGTGTGTGTGTGTGTGTGTGTGTGTGTGTGAGAGAGTGTGAGTGAGTGAGTGAGTGAGAAAAAGACAGACAGAGAAAGACAGAGATGAATAGGAAGAGAAGGGGGAAGAAGAGTGGAGACTAGTCACAACTAACCTACATGAGCAGAAAGGGAAACCCAAGCAGGGGAGAGTGGAGCGACTAGACTAGATTAGATTAGACTAGAAGGACAACAAGCAGGGGACAGTGGAGCGACTAGATTAGACTAGACTAGAAGGACAACAAGCAGGGAAGAGTGGAGCGACTAGACTAGACTAGACTAGAAGGACAACAAGCAGGGGACAGTGGAGCGACTAGACTAGACTAGAAGGACAACTAGACTAGACTAGAAGGACAACAAGCAGGGGACAGTGGAGCGACTAGACTAGACTAGACTAGAAAGGACAACAAGCAGGGGACAGTGGAGCCACTAGACTAGACTAGAAGGACAACCAGACCAGACTAGAAAGGACAACAAGCAGGGGACAGTGGAGCGGCGACCAGACTAGACTAGACTAGACAAGAAGGACAACAAGGGGACAGTGGAAGCCACTAGACCAGACTAGAAAGGACAACCAGACCAGACTAGAAGGACAACAAGCCAAGGAGAATGAAGCTTAGACTAGACTAGACTAGACTAGAAGGACAACAAGCAAGGGAGAGTGGAGCGACTAGACTAGACTAGACTAGGAGGACAACAAGCAGGGGACAGTGGAGCGACTAGACTAGACTAGACTAGACTAGACTAGACAACAAGCAGGGGACAGTGGAGCGACTAGACTAGATTAGACTAGACTAGAAGGACAACAAGCAGGGAAGAGTGGAGCGACTAGACTAGACTAGACTAGACAACAAGCAGGGGACAGTGGAGCGACTAGACTAGACTAGACTAGAAGGACAACAAACAGGGGAGAGTGGAGCGACTAGACTAAATTAGACTAGACTAGAAGGACAACACTTTAGAGACAAAGGAAATGGGGGAGGGGAGGGGCGAGGGGCGAGTGATGGCAGCAGGCACGCAGCAGAGCATCGTGATGAAGCTCGGTGTCCTGCAATGCCTCCTGGACCTTTCTGAGGAGTCGCCCAAGCGTTCCTAAGGAGGTCTTTATAGACAGCTAGTATTGATGGTGCTAGGGCGAGATGGAGGAAGAAGGGAGATTACTGACAGCAGGAGACGTTAATTGACCCTTGGCTGGCCTTCAGGGCACTGGAATTGCATTATGGCTAAGTAGGGCGTAGGTGCGCTGCCAGGGGTGGTGGAGATGAGCGGGGGGTGGATTATACTGGCACCCTGATGCCAGGTGAGTGACTGGCACACCAGTATGCCTGATATTACCATGGCAACACACCAGGCTCTTCAAGACCGACCTAAGTGGCTGTGGGTGTGTTATTGATTTTGCAGTCACACATGTGAGCGAATGAGAGTGTGTGCTATTACTGTAGCCAAATCATGACCTTTAGGTCCACACGAAATCGGCGACATCAAAAGCACTGCCGCCATTTAAGACATTTAAAAACACTGAGGCGGCATCAGTGAGTCCATTTTAATTTATTATTAATACCAGACAGTTATTTGTCTAGGGCGTTTTCTGCCCTTCCTTGCTAACTGAAAGCACGTAAAGGGGATAGCAGAAAATAATGAGTTGTTTTTCCCCTTAGTATCACACGTAAGTTCATAATCTGGAAAATACACCAATTAATCAAAATAATTACTACAAGCCGCAACACTGCAATGTTTTTAAACACTATGCTTCTAACACAAGCAAGATCCAATCCAATCACCTTTGAGTATTATTCCAAACAACATAAACATCCAGAGATCATTAAACAAAACAAATCTGTTAAATAGTGCAGATTCTGAACTAACTGAACTAACACAAAGCCCATAATCTTCTCCTCATCCCTCTTTAGAACATTATATGGGTACTCACCCAAACCACAACCTCAATTCTACCTTAAATACCAGTCATTTGGAGTTGTTTGTTCACAGACAGACATATTTCTTTGTTGACAAAAAACTGTGGGGGATTGCTAAAGGTCTCTAATAAAATAAATAAATAAAAAATAATTAATTAATTAATAAACAAATAAATAAAATTAAATAAAAAAAAAAACTGTACAATTTCAGTGTTTCTGTTCTGCCGTAATCTCTGGCACTGTACAATGGTCATGCTTGAGCAGAGGCAGTGAAATACACCCGATGTGGTCTAGGTGCCCCTGGAATGCATGGGACATGGTGGCATCTCTTCCAAAAACACCACTACACCCTATGGTAACAATGCCTGACACATTCCTAATGCTTGACAACCTGCCCTAACCACAGAACTAAATCAGTTTTGAGTTACCAAAAGCAACTGTACAGTCTCATGTGGTTATTCACGGGATAGCCTATAACTCAGTACACAACCAGTACACTCATGCTAAACTCACACAACACACACACACACACACACACACACACACACACACACACACTCTCTCTGTCTGTCTCTCAGGGAGCCCTGCACAGCCCATTTGCTTAACCTACACTTGCAGCTCTGCTGTGCAGAATATTAAATAGGAGTGTGTGTGTGTGCATGTGTGTGCATGTGTGTGCGTGTGCGTGTGTGTGTGTGGGGGTAGGCTACCAATCACTGAAACGAGAAGAAAAAAACTTCCCTTGCGCTTCACCAGCCTTTGGATACATTACAAATAGGGCAAAACTTATGTCTTAAATTAAATGATTTCGTAATGACAGAAAGCTATGTAAATCGCGTGGTAATTACCTTTATGTTAGGGTAACTTGTAACTTCTCACATGGAGCTGGTAATGTTAAAGGAAAATTCCAGTTTTTAGCACTTTAAGGCCCTTTTCTGCTTTGTTTTGGATGAACTAGAGTGGTGAACACCGAAATTTTGACGATTGGTCCTGTCTCGACTTTTCTGACTCGTTTTGAATCGCCTTTGACTTCTCAGGGTGGCTGGCAATGGGCATACTGTAGTAGGCTACTCAAACATGTCCTAAAACAACCCTTAACATTCGTTTTCAAAACTGTGTAACTCACCGAGTGGTTAGTGGTGTTCGTTGATTATTAAAATCAAATATATCGGCGCAATGTACGATTTCCAGCAGTCATATTTGCTATTGTGGAACTATTTTTTCAGACACCTCACAACCGCGTATAAACTTCCGCTCAATTGTGAGCCTGAAGCATAGACGGTGGCGCAGTAATATCAACGTGCAACGAGTCTTCCAACAGAAACCAATGGGATTTTCCAAAATGGCAAATAAAAGACGACAGAAACTGTATTTCGCTACACTACTTGTTTTGGAACATCAACGAACACCACTAACCACTCGGTGAGTTGCAACATTAAGGGTTGTTTTAGGACATGTTTGAGTAGCCTAGGAATTTTCCTTTAGGTGCATAGACAGTAAAAGAAAGTGTCAACGCTAACCAGGCTAATAAACAAACCATGCTACGGTGAGTTAACGTCGAAGGGCAAAGTCACGTGACTTCTAGTTGTAGTCTATTTATATCGTTTTTTTAAAAGAAGGCAAAATAGTGTGATATTTTCACAGTTAGTAGATTATTACTGTACACACACTGAAAAATATTGAGGCAAATTGTAGACCCTTCCATATACAACTAAACACGGATGTTGAAGGTTTTGCTTAAGTGGATTTTTAAAAATCATTATTCTTTGTAATTTGCACTTTCAGAAATAAGAGATGCTGTAGGCCTATTTTGTTTACAAGTTACAGATGGAATCTGGGTACTTATTGCACTGTTTAGCTTACATCTTACATACTTCAGGCTGTTGCAGATAGCTCAGGGAAGAGACTGTATGACACTAGGTGGTACAGCCTGAGACATGCACAATAAAAAAAATTGCTTTCTGCATTTTTGTTTTGCTTTTCCCTCCATTGTACCGAACTCGTACCGAACCGTGATGTCCGAACCGAGGTATGAACCGAACCGTGACTTCTGTGTACCGTTACTCCCCTAGTGTGTGTGTGTGTGTGTGTGTGTGTGTGTGTGTGTGTTTCCTTTAATTGATTTCAAAGAAAGAAAGAAAGAAAGAAAAAGAAAAAGAAAAAAAGAACGAGAAAGAAAGATACTTTGTCTATAAGGAGTGGAGGTGGAAAAGACAGAGTTCAGCTTTTGGCCTTGGATTAGTGCATCTCATTATCATCTCTCCACACAGACACAGAGAAAAAAAGAGAGAGCCGCACACAGTCAAAAAAATAAACTTTCCTCGTCAATATTTGATGAGCTTCCCTAGGCCTTGGGACTAAAGAAGGACTTGTTCTTCCATCAAGAGGAACAAAGCCTCTGTTTTACTGTTTTACTCTGGAAGAGAGCGCGAGGCTCCCCTACCTCTTCAACTTCCTTTAGAAGAGCCAGAGACCCTGGGAGCCTGCTGCCAAAAGAACTGGCAACGCTCTTCAGTAGCAGCCCATGTGACCATGGGCAGCTTATGGACGGCTAACGTACACAAGGCTCATTTGATAACTCATACAACTTTAATCTGTTGCTAATCTACGGGGCCCCAGACGGCATCATATACTGTGTTTAAATAACAACAACAACAACAACAACAAAACATACGGAGTAGACAGGAGGGAGGCGCTGGCATCAGGCACAGTGTGATCTCCCACATTTCATCACCCAAATTCACACGTACAGCCTGATTGGTGCAATTCAAATGGTGCATAATGTTAAAGTTCTACAGAACATACAGTTCTACAGTGTGTGTGTGTGTGTGTGTGCTCTCAGTTAAATATAGCTAAATAAACCTAATGAACAAACACAGTATGAGAGTTGTTAGAGATAACGTTTGTGGAGAAACTTAAAAATAAAAACTAGGAGAGATTTGAATTGCTCTGATGTAAACGCAGTCTGACAAAATCCTTGAATGTCATGAGGAGGCGTTTCAAAGTGTCCCAAATGATGGATGGGTCCTGTTCCATCAGGGTCTCCTTCCTCAACGTGACCAAAGCCAGTGTCCTGCATCTCTAGCCATCCCCCTGCCCATCGGCCCAACTGATGTGTGGGTGTGTGTGCACACATGCCACGAGCACGGCCTCATGACCAACCATGTGCCTTCAATGACCAACGGTTATGATCAACGTTCCTGCTGTTACAGTCCCCCCCTGAAGATTCCTTTTCATTAAATTTGAATGGTGCGTGTATAAATCAGTGGAGCACCCTACGACTGGAGGGCTCACACAGCACTCATATAGGGCTGTGTGTCTTCAAGAGAGAGGAGCCAGAATCTCTGCCTTTAAATATTCAAGGCCATGGAAGAGGAACACTCAATTATTTAGCACTGGAAAAGTTTTCTATATTCAGAGCTACCAGCTCCTCTAAACGACTATATATAAACGCCTTTATTTCCTGCAAAGTACAGTTATGAAAAAATATGCGTATAAGCAGAAATTATTTAATAACTAATTTGATATTGACAGGAGACACACTGAGAAGCACTGGCAACAGAGATATAAAGATCTCTGAGAATAGCAAGAGGAGTGATGACTATCAGCTAGAGCAGAACATAAAACTAACATTGGATGAGGACTTGGCATCTTATCTGGAAACCAGATGAGTAACAATTGTGTTAACAGTCTGTGTGTGTGTGTGTGTGTGTGTGTGTGTGTGTGTGTTTGTTTCCTTTAATTGGTTTTAACGGAAAAAAGCATGTATGAACCTGAGACAAACTGGTATTTCCTCATACCAGGGTTCCCACTCACTCACTGACATTTAAACTTTCCATAGCTTTTCAATAACCTTGAATGAAATTTCCATGACTTTTGAGCTTGTACTGGAGCACTAATAACTAACTAATTGACACCGCCAGGTCTGCATTGCCCATGCACTGACTACACAGAACGTGATGGGGACACAGGGGGTCGTAACAAACACCTCGATCTGACAGGCTGTTCTGCTATCTCAAATTCAGTGGCTTGTTAGCAAATGACACACATTGTTACACCCCGAAGGCACTTTAAAAACAGAGTCGTCAACATGTTTTGAAACAAAACAAAAAATCTAATTTCGTTCCAGCCACCACAACACTCTTTTGTGAAAGTGCAAGACTCCCTGATGTTCTCTGAGGTCCATGACTGATCGCAATCTATTATCTAGTCAATGTCCACTCTGTAATGGGCTCATGGTCACACAGAAATACTAACTACCTGGGGTTCAAAAAACCAAGGTTTTGACACCACAACATGACATGTTCATCATCACATGAACCATCCACAAGTGTGTGTGTGTGTGTGTGTGTGTGTGTGTCCCCAACTTATTTAGGGGGCTAACTCGGGGATAGGGATAGGAACAAGTGAACCTTCAACTGGTGGGAGAGAGAGAGAGAGAGAGAGAGAGAGAGAGAGAGAGAGAGAGAGAGAGAGAGAGAGAGAGAGAGAGAGAGAGAGAGAGAGAGAGAGAGAGAGAGAGAGAGAGAGAGAGAGAGAGAGAGAGAGAGAGAGAGAGAGTGTGTGTGTGTGTGTGTGTCCCAACGGTTGTGCAAGACCTGTGTAGACATGTAAGAGCTCACATCTGAGCAGGTGTTTCAAAGGTGAGTGTGTGTGTGTCAAATTTCCGATCACTTTTCCTGAGCAGGTGCCTGATTGTGAACTGTCTTCCTGGGAAATGTGCAGCAGATATTCTTCTGCAGAAGCGTAATAAACAACACTGGATCTTAGAGACCAGTTTTACAGGCGACAGCTCTCACAGATTAAGACGATGGAGCACGAGGCGCCGTGCACCATTCTTGTCTAGGAACGGCGTCTAGTTTCTACTGGATCCCACTGCTCGCAACATGACGGGGCAGAACCGTGACGCAGCGTTTGGTGACAAGCCAACCAAAGGCCTCTGCAGACTAAAGAGGAAGAGGAAGGAGACGGAGACGATGGCTGCTGTCAAAGACCCAGACAGATAGACACGGCTCAGTGTTGGCAGGGAGAGCATGTCACCAAGGAGCTTTGAGAAAGTGAAACGCCTCTCATTCACCGACGAGCAGTGGAGGTGTATTTGCTGCACAGTGGCATGGCTCAAAATAGGTCAATGTCATTTCAAAATGCCGCACAGCACTAAAAAAAGAAGGCATAGTCTACAGTGTGCTCTTTCCACCAAGACCACTTCCTGCTTGCTCTGCACAGCCTCTTAACAGCACCTGAGAGCAACTGGGGGTATATTGCAAACTGCTTTAAAAGGTCCAGGTCATACAAGACAGGACGTGGGCATTGGGACACAGTACAGGTGGCTTTACAAAAAGCAGACCACCAAGCCTGAGGAGTCTGTTGGCAACATGCATTGTTGCTAAGATGTCATTTGTAGTGAGAAGCTTTAGCTCATGCTCTTCGGATTCTATGAGTCAGACATGAGTAAAAACAGACTGAGGGCCAGATGTACTAACGCTTTTGCGCCCACTTCAGGCGTATTTGTTTCGCAATGTGCGTGTAAAATCATTGCGAGGTATGTACAAACAGGCCGCAATGATGTAACAGCACAAACTGCCTGTCGCTGGAGTTGAAAGTGGCAGAGTAAAGAGCGCCTAATTATGTTTTCCGCGGTATGTACAAAGACTGCTCCTGAAAGCGCACGTCTATTCTGCGCCTAAATACTTCCGCATTGTACTGTAAAAGCAGGTGTTAATCCAAATTGCAGTTCAATGCGTCAATAAGAGAACCTTTCAAAGACAACAGAATCACTATTTAGAGCACCAGTTTTGTAAGTCTTTGTACTATCAAAAGCAACATTCATTGGCCTTTCGAATGCCTTTCTTTCACTTTCACGTCATTCACTTAAACTTTCCTACTTGATAGATTTGACCAATCTTCCATAGCCATAGTGCACAAGTAGTTTAAGTAGAACTACTGATCTTCATTATCTCCCTGCTTGTTGACATCTTATCATGTATGGTATTATTTCATGATCGCTAAACGTTTGATTCTTTTAATGTTGTCATCAGTTAACTTCATTCTACTGCGCTTGAAGGCGCTGCCATTCAGTTGTGGACGTTCGTAAATTGCGTTTATGGGCGGAGAAAGGCACAGTTTACACTAAGGATTGAACGATTGATAAATACGACGGAAACTTGGGTCTGAAAGCGTTCGCAATCTGCGGTTTGTCCATGATGCTGATAACACTACGTTCGCAAATGTACATACATCTGGCCCTGAATGTCTACAACAACCACTGTGCTAAATGATTATGTCTTGAGGGCCCTTGTACACAATGGCTAATCTATGATCAGTCATGACACAACTAGATATAATACATTTTGACATTTTGTGTGTGTGTGTGTGTGTGTGTGTGTGAGTGAGAGAGAGAGAGAGAGAGAGAGCAGTGAATCTCATGATTCAGCACACAGAGACGGCGGAAGAACCTCAACTGGGCGACACATGAGCGCGCGGATGTGCCTTCCTGTACAGGACTGAGCGGAGACCTGATGAGGATGAGGCCATCAGAGGAGCTGACAGGGCCTGCTCCTCCACAAGACCGCCATGCACCCCTCCCCCCTCTTCCTGCCACACGGGAGGAACTGGGACCTGATCGGACTCCAATCGACGGGAAAATTGGACGCGTGGCTACAGAGATAGTGTGGTCAGCGCAGCGAGAACCCAAGAGTCACTGTGACAGGCAAGACAGAACACACAGGCGTACAAACACACAAACACACACACAAACCACCACCTCACACAGATTTGCATTCAGAGCATACACTCAAATACCACCCCCACACACACACACACCACATATACCGAGCACAATAGCGGTCTCAAACACAGGATATGGCTCTTATCACTTCCGGTGACCTGATTACAAATCCCTCTGTGGTATGTGTGGTGGCTTAATCAGGAAATCGAAAGAGAAACAGGGAAGCTCGGAGAGACACGAGAAACTTGTCTTTCAATACTGATGAGCGCTCGTCAGAGGAGCCAGCAGGTTCCCTTTAATGAAGCACTACCCATGTCCAGCAACAGCACATGACCAGCATGGGGACTAACTACACAAACATTCCCTCTTCTCCCCCAGGCCTCAGACGGAGGAACAGAGGGTCTTTCCAGGTTTATTTAGGGGGATTGACAGAGCCAGAGTGCCATTGTGTGCCACAAGGAACTGAAACCCTTGCTGGAGCTCTGAATTTGCCCTGTGTGCAAATCCTTTATTTGGTAACTTGCCCACTAAAGTAAAGTCAGTGAAGTACAAGTTCCATTTCTTTCATTTGAAGTCTTTGTTGTCTCTGAGAGTCTACTGTGGAGACATGCCTATATTTTAGACACTGTGCACCAACAAGGGAGAGGTGCGCATTAAAGGTTCTCTAAGCTAAAACATCTCGTCACATACAGCAAACATCACCCCACCATCCGTTAGCTGCCTGTCCCCTGAATACACTGCAAAAAAACGCGGTCTCTGTGGACAGCCCAGGCTCCAAAAACGCAAACAAAATCAGCCTGGTCCAGCCTGGACCACGAAACATCAAAACTGTTCCAGCCAATCACGGACGAGATGCACGTTCAGGAGAATTTCAGTTTCATTGGAGGGAGGGGCAAGCTAGCTCTCTGTTTTGCTTGAACATCAACAGAAGTGACGTTACCCAACACCGACTTGAGCTTCCAAAGATTCAGGAAGTCATTCATTTTCAATGAAAGCCAGCTTCTCTCAGCTGCAAGAAGCAGCAAATCCGTCGGCGTCGCGTTTTGGGCATCTTGAGCAACTTGAGCGTCAAGCAGAAAGTTGAAAGAAAGTCAACTTTATGGTAATGAGCTATGACGCGGTTCAGCAACCAACAACCAGCAACCAATCGGAATAGACGGCCTTTAAATAAAGTAGTAAGATAGAACATGATCGAACATAGAATGCTGCCACGTCACAGCGGCCAAAGCGTCCCTGTACTTTTTTGACAAGCATCCTTGACAGGGTGACCCGAGCTTCTTTGGAAGCTCAAGTCGGCGGCAGTGTGTATGTACAGTTAAATAAACCGGTAGAGGAAGAAGAGGAAGCATACCTCCACTGTAGACTGAGGCCAACAACCAACATCTGACACCTCACTCAACTCACTCAAGGCCCTCTTTCAGAATCAAGACAGGAAGCTACCCTGTAGCTAAGGCACTTTGCATCTCTATGCATCGGTCTCTGTTCTGTTTGCTACAGATGGGACTCAAGGCTGTGTGGAGTGAAAGCTCTTCATTTGTATAAGCCACACTTGTGCTGCCTTCCAGTTGGAGCCATGACCTTGCCTGTGGCTGCAGCCAGCACCACACTGGACTAGTGAGAAAGCGAGAAGGACCCCCCCCTCCCTTCCCCTCCCGTCTGGCTGGTCCAGTGAGTTGTATGGTAGACGAGGGGAATATGGTGGACCAGGGGAGCTGCATATTGGGAGCCAAGGGGAACTGTATAGTGGACCCTGGGAACTGTATAGGAGCCCAGGGGAACTGTATGGAGGAGCAGGGGAACTGTATGAGGAACCAACTGTATAGAGGATAAGGGGGGTGGTTTGGCCTCAGCAGTGCTGGAGGCAGGCGGCTGGTGAGTGCCAGGACATCCCCGGTGCAGTTGGCCCATTCCTCCCACCAAAGGGCTCATTTCAGGACTCTCTCCCAGCACTGGCCCCCAGCCACTTAACTGGCCTCTCTCTGGGGAGAGGAGCAAACACAGCCTCACAGTGCAGACCGCTCTCACAAGCTCCACACATGAGAGAGAGGAGCAGGAATAAAAGGAGGAGGAGGAGGAGAGAGAGAGAGAAAGAGAAAAGCAGAAAGACAGAGACAGAGTACAGAGGGAGTACAGAGACAGAGAAAAAGGGAGAAAAAGAGAGATACTGAGAAGAGAGAAAGGGAGAGAGAGAGAGAGAAAAAAAAAAAAAAAAAAAAAAAAAAAAAAAAAAAAAAAAAAAAAAAAAAAAAAAAAAAAAAAAAATTGCCTCCCCTCGTAAATTTGCCCCACTGAATTATTTAGCACTATCAGTAGTGGAGCTGCTTTCACTGCGCTGCCTCGCCACTCTCATGGCATCTGTGCTGTTAACAGACACTGGGCAGGCTTTAATCACACCACATGGCCATTACTAAAAGAAGTTCCACACCAGCCCTGCCCTGCCTCCTGCCACCCACCCCACCCTAACCCTCCCTTTAAGCTGTGGCGGGGAGTAAATCCAACTCTTTTAGGAGCTTACTTTTTTCTAGCAGGATATAAAAATATAATGATATTCAGCATTAATTCAATGTAAGATGTGATGTATGGTGCACTGGCTTTATAGAAGAATGAAAGCCAAAAGAGGGTTAAACAGCACTGGCATTCTATTAGGGGGAGAGAATGTTTAACACAACATTCTATTAGGGGGAGAGAATGTTTAACACCACATTTGAGCACAGTCGGCATTTCTTTTCCCCATTTTTTTTTCAGCAAAAAGATAGATGAAGCGATGGAGGCTGCTGGTGAGGGGTGCACAGCTCCACATCAAAGGCAGAATTAGAGGGAGCCCACCCTCGGGTATTAACCAGGAATACCAGCTCCAGCTCAGGCCCCAATGACAACACACAGAAACACACCGGCATCCGGAACATTCCTTTGTACTCGCGCTGCAGAGGAGAGCCAAAATAACCCAGCCCTTTCAAGTCTCTGACAGATACTTCATGCAGCCCCAACATCAAGTGCTTCTCCCTGTTTCTTACTGTCCTCCTTCTATAGCCCTCCTCTTGGCAGTGATGAAATGAGGGTGAGCTAGGAGTTCTTCTTTGTGTGTGTGTGTGTGTGTGTGTGTGTGTGTGTGTGTGTGTGTGTGTGTGTGTGTGTGTGTGTGTGTGTGTGTGTGTGTGTGTGTGTGAGAGAGAGAGTGAGAGATGCTAGTTAGTTAAAGTGGTACAGGGGAGAGAACCAAACATATATCTGGGGAAATGCCACTCTATCCTCTCAGAGCTGAGGATCAGATAAGAAGACCCACAAAATCCAGAGAGCTTGAAAACCATGGAGCAACCCGAGAGAAAGACACACCTTCAAACACACACACACACACCATCACCAACTCTCAGAGCAGGCAGCGAGATTGGCACCACGTGGTGAACAGTGGCCAAGCATTCGAGTGGTCACCTACCTTGTACACTTGTCCGTAGGTGCCATTGCCCACCAGTTCCACCAGCTCAAATATCCCTGCCGGGTCCTGTAGGAGGAAAAGGAGAATATGGTCAGTGTTTGGCCAGGCAGCACTCAGAGGGTAAAGAGCTGGAAGGGAGTGGAACTACCACACTGTAACCAGCAAGTGGTGTTTACCACCACCGCCACGGCACCACCAAAAGAGTTGTGGCTACCCCTGTGGCATGCCCGAATCCAATTACAATAACAACAACAACAACACACAGTGTTAATATAGCCATTTTCAAGGCACCCAACGCGGTTTACTACTGCTAACTACAAACTAGCACAGACCTGGGTGATGCACGGCAGCCATTATATCCTAGGGCACTCACCACACATCGGCCTGAGGTGTTGAGTGAGGGAATGAAGAAATGAATTACTCCCCAACTATTTTACCACTCCTCATAGCCACACTAGCACCCGCAAGCAGTCTATTCTTTGTGAGGAGTTATGGGTTTAACAATCTATTGTTTGTGCTGATATGTAAGGAGTTATGGGTTTAACAATGTGGGGAATCCGGTTCCCTGGTGTTTGGGGCCGGTACAATCACAACCCTTTCACATTGGATGAGTCGAAGAATTTGGATGGAGGCGTGTGTGTGTGTGTGTGTGTGTGTGTGTGTGTGTGTGTGTGTGTGTGTGTGTGTGTGTGGGGGGATGGGGAGTTGGTGTTTCCCTGAATGGATGACATTGCTGAAAGGACAAAACAAACAGAGTCTGAGCTACGTGAGTCCACTGGCATAAACGCTCAAGAGCCGACGGCCGATTTCTACACAGGCGGGTATGACAGAGGAAGAGCAGCCAAGCAGGTGGCAAGAAGCTCGCCATTTGGAATGGCATCTGGGATTGGCTTTTTTCATTTCAAGTTAAGCAAATATTATATTATCAGCATATCTAGGGGTGTGTGTGCGCGCGCTTTTCTGGATAATCTGTGTGGATAATCATCATCTGAGGGATGCTGCCATCACACCAAGTACCTGAACACATGGAAATACTACAGAAGAGGAGAGGAGTATGTGGTTGTGTGAGTGTGAGTGAGAGAGAGTTTAGGGGGGGTGGCAGAAAGGAAATAAATGGACAGTCTGCTACAACTCAGCCAACTAAGTAAAGGGAACCTTGCAACAGCTGCGGCCTCACACACACACACACACGCAGAGTAATCCATAGTCTGGGGCAGTGGCACAGGGACTGCACTGAGCAGCAGGTGTCCAGACAGTTTTTTGCCCTCCACCCAGGCTTAAAAAAACATGACTGGCCCTTCAGGGGGCCAGCCATCCCTAAGTGAACTTAAGACACACACAAAACCTCACACACACACACACACACACACACACACACACACTCCAGCTGGACAGTCATTGGTAAAGAGCCTCAAACACAAAGCAAAATAGATACAGTAACACTGTAAGGCCTCCAGAAAAAGGTTTATAGTGATTCCAAAGACAAACTAGAGTTAGAGCTACATCATGTCAAGTTAAGAGCTACTACATGTCAAGGGAAAGTCATTGAAATTGTACATTGACAAAAGCCTTTTTAGTATTATTGAATTCAAAATAATTGCTAAAGTAATTCACTCATTTTGTCCCAGGTCGCTGGGTTCATCTAAAGAATCTTTCACGTGAATTATCTTTTCATAGCAATCCCAAGTCTGACAGGGAAGGCATCTGTCACAATTTGCCATTTTCCATCATCCACAAATGTCTTTGTTTTTACTTCCCTCTCTTGCATCCTTCCTGTAGAAAAAACAACACAAAAAAACAGTCTCTCCACAGAACTAGTGTACACCTTCACCTCCTCCCCTGCCCCCTGGCTCTTTCAGCCCCACCATCTCTCGCTACGCCTCGTCTTTGTCTTTGTCTGATGAGACAGGCTGACACCGCGGCCGGCCGCTGTGTTCTAGCTGAGTCAGCAGACATGCAGGCTGTCCGCTCCCTGGCCTGTACATCATCTTCTTGTCCAGCTCGGGCTCGCTCACTTTTTTTATTCTCTCACCCGTCTTTTCTGAGGCTTTTTTTTTTTTTTTTTTTTTTTTTAAAAAATCAGGCAGACTTTCATATATTCCAGACACATTTTCATTCAAGTCAAGAGGGCTGACAAGCTAGTTTGAGAGAGAGAGAGACAGAGACAGCACAAGAGATGTGGGTTTAAGAAGTACAACCCTGTTTCCAAAAAAGTTGAGACGCTGTGTAAAATATAAATCAAAACAGGATGATGTGCATATCATGTAAACCCTATATTTAATTTTGAATAATGCAAAGACAAATAAAATAAAATCTGTATCCTATCCGTCGTACCGTAAGAGACTATCTAGGTGAGTGAGGATGAGGATGGAGATAAGACAGCCACATTTCAAAAGGTCTTCAAGTGGTGTTGACAAACCAGATCTGCACTGATTTACAGTCACTGAAACCATGCTCAAAACCAATTTGTGGTTTCATTTTAAGTGAAGGATACAACCACATTAGAAAACCACTTCTCTACTGCCAAACCTGGTACCCAGATTATAGTTTTGTTGAAAAACATGAACTCAAGAAGTGAACACAGATAAATGTGGATTTTTTTGGGTCTCTGCCTATGAAGCTGGAAACATGATTAAGCAGAATCAGTTGGAAAAAACTGGTCACACTTTAGAGTAGTCATGATCACACTGTGCTTGGGTCATCTAGACATGGGCGGATTATGAACTTTTTTAATTTGTTTGATGTGATTTCCTGTATTCTGGTGCATTTTGGGGATGGCCAATACTAAATTCAATCAGATTCATAGCCTACATCCTGATTTGTTGATATTGAGGCAATGATTCCATGCAAAGGCTTAGGCTTCAGGGCCCCCTGACCCCTTGGGCCCCTGGGCCTGGGCCCGGTAGGCCCGTGCAGTAATCCATCCCTGCATCTAGAACCCCAGCTGGGCTTGAACACAAATGTAGTATCTGAAAACCAAGGCAGTCAGTCGCAGATTTGTTTGGAATGACTAAGAAGTGAATGCTTGAATGGGAAGTCTAATGAGAGCTCTTCTTGATTTCGTCCTCACTACAAATAGATGATAGCCATTCAGCAGTTATTTTTTGTACTACACACAGAGAGTGAGCAGACACACCATAATGAGTCAGCTCACCACCACGCTCATGTGGTGTCTGATGCAGGGCTGGTGCTCACATGACATTACTCAACCACCCCCCACACACTCCCAGACTGGCAGGAGATACTTACGTCCTGGTTTTACAACTGGTTTCTCCACATCAAGACACCAGAGGGTTTATTGGAAATGTGGAAATGTAGTGTAATCCTTTCCACCAGCATCAACCCCCATCACCTTCTAGATCCCAGACTAATACGTGATGCATTTTAGACAGACATGTAATAATTGAAGTCCAATGAAAGTCCACCAACAGGATTTGTTCCACATACATTTAAAACCTTACAATGATAGATACAGTAGATACATAGATACTTTATTGATCCCCAAGAGGGAAATTTAAGAATAAAAGTAAACCCTCAGGAAACCTTTCAGCTATGAAGCATCTGACAGTTTGGAATGCCATGATAACGGTCGTGGTGTTAAAAGGACTAGCCATTTTGGCCTATTCTCAGATTAAAGGGACACCAGGCAACGTTTTCGTGTTAATTAATCATCTTCGTAAGTCGGTATATGGTTAAATGACTCATTACAGAGCGAATAAAGACTCTCTTGCCCACCCCTACTGCCTGTAGGAAGAATATCCCGCTTGCAAGTTCGGTGTATCCGACCCGCCGACCTTCATTCTCACAAAGTCTCAGACATCGCGAGAAGCAGGATCAGTTTACATCCTGCATCCCCAGCACAGAGGCAGGATAACGAAACGCTAGCGATTGTTGCAAACATGTGTATAATGGCAGAGCCGGCGAAGAAGCAGCGAAAACCCTTGACAGAAGATGCAAAGTAAAGGAAAAGAGCTTCAGATCGAGCGAGGGCTCGCACACGTATTGACACGTACAGACGCTAGGGGGAGCTTCGTAGAGAAAAAGCATCAGGCTTGCCTGGTGTCCCTTTAACCTGTCTATCTATGCATTTCTCCTCAGTTCACTCTGTCAGCTGCAAAAATAGATAGCATGGTGGTCTTTCTACATGTTGATCCAATGCACCCAACCCCCTGTGCGAGGTCATTCCTAACAGATGGACATCTTGAATGGGTTATGCTGTCTCTTTTTGCTCACCCATGTGACAATCTCAAGGTAACATAATAGTACATTTTTTGAAGGTTGTTGTCAAACGTTTAGGTTGTTGTCAAAACACAAAAAAGTGGGATACAATTGTATTATTAGCCTACTGAGATGGGGCTAAAGTAATCCACACATGTTATTCCAACAACAGTGCTAGACAAAGAAAACAACTACATGTACATAATCCTTGGGCCAACAACACTGATATCTCACTATAAATATCCACCTCAAAGAAATGAAGATAACGTTAAGCCCTGCGGCAGATAGCATCCAACCTCCTGTCAGGACTTGACAGCTATTAGCTTCTAGATTTAGCAGCAGAGTTTCATTTATTTGGAAAAAAGGAAATAGGCGCCAAACAAATAAACACAAATAGCAGCATCCTCACACTCTCCAGACAGGAAGTGGGTCAGCGGGCGTCGACCAGGGGGCACAGAGACAGTGGGGAAAGGGGGGAGGAGGAGAGGGAGGAGGGAGGAGGGAGGATTGAGGACAGTAAGTGCTTCAGGCTAAAAACCCACCCAGTGTAGTGAAGCCAGACACAACAGCCTAAGCAAGAGAATAAGTGAGAGATATTGCACAAGTCCCCCTCACTATCAGTTTTGGGAAAAGGACACATCAATGATGTCTACATAACATGGGCCAACGCACATTAATCCATTTTCAAATTGCACAAATTGCACTATTTGGAGATTTCACCCTTTCTTACATCCTGTGAAGATGACACATCAACTGCAGTTTCAGGTCATTAAATGTTCCTTAAGCATATTAGATTAGATTAGATAGATTCAAATTTACGGTCACTGGTCAAGTAAAATACCAGTATGAACAGCAGGGTTGTGCACAATTCGAATTGCAGTTCTGCTTCCTGTTTTGCTACCTCAATTGTAATGCAAGTTAAATTCCAATTGAATTGGAATTTAAAAGCCAGTTTCAATTCAATTCTGGAATTTTGCACAAGCCTGACGAACAGACAGTACATTTAATTACATTTATTGTTCTGACCTACACTATACTACATCAAAACTACAAAACTACATCAAAACACACCATCACACACACTACACGCACCCAAACAGCCACCTGCCTACAGTAGCCTGTTATAATGCGTTCAGATCAGTGGGCTATGAACGTCTGTTTAGTCTTGTCATGGAACAGTGTGTGAAGTGCTCTTCACAGGTCACGCTGCCCATACACACACACATCAGTGCTATCTTTCATTATATGAGCAAACAAAGAGGAGGAAGGAAGTGATTCAAAGAAATATAAAAGCGTTTGTTTCCACGGTAATATTCTCATCATGCTCTTCATAATGACTGACGGAAAAAAATAAAAAACTTGTCCATTTTGTTCTGTTTATGCATATGACCTCGACCTTAATAGTGTTACTAGGCAGTCTAGTGCCATGGAGGTACATAAATCCAAGAACAACAGCCATAAAGGTATCCCCCCCTTGTATTTGTCTCAAGTAACCAGAGAGGATATTTCTCATGTTTGAGTGTGTGCGAAGCTGTGGCACAGGGCTTGATTCTAAATGTTGCATCTGGGAGTGTTGTATATGGCCCAGTGGAAAGCTTGCCAACTCCTGCTCGTGATGGTGCTCCACTTCTAGGTGACCTACTTGTCCAATCTTTATTTCTAAGAGTATGTAGCTCTAACATGTACACTACACACACATATGCAAAGCTATAGAATACAGGGAAGCCGCAACCGAAACAAACAAAACAAAAAGTCCCAACCAACTCATCTCTAGCAGTCATTAAAAGACTTCCATGGAAGAACATGTCCCTACAGCCAATGAATGAGAAAAATATGGGCCAGTTGTTATCTCGTCTTCAGAAGCTTATCTGCCAGACATAAACAACCAATAGTAGTAGCAGCACAGCATTCCCAAGGTTGATTGCAGTCACCAGATATTTCAGTGAGATTTAAATAGAGACAAGTTTGTTAAAGGCTGACATTTAAGCCATACGATCAGGCATAGCAGAACATTAACAGAACAGACTATTTTACACTGAATTGATTCCTAAAAAAGGCCTTAATAGAATAGCAACAGTGCCACATTCAAATACACATGAATTGGGGAGATGTGGTGACTGAAATTTATTTGATAAAAAAGGGTGTATATTCTTAAACAAATATGTGAAACTAATGCAGATTGATTGATTACAGAGTATTGTGATGACAATTCAGACATTCTCCTACACTACACTGAAAGTCAGAATGCATCATCTTTGCCTGCTGCCTTGGAGCAGGCAGACACCAGTGAAGTAGACACAATACATTTCTAACACTCGTCAGTGCCAACAGTTAACTGCTTGTGCTGGTCTAACTGCTCATGAAATTAATTAACGATTAAATTCCTATATCTATACTATCATTGCTAGTAATATTCAAACAATCGTTAGGCAATAACGGCTATTTGGGCGTTATTCTCACAATTTACAGAATTAGGCTACAACAGCCCGGTGTGGCGGGGATGGGGCCCAACAAGTAGGTATACAGTCTGTACACCTGTCACTCGTTTTACGACCTAAAGAAAGGGGACAGGAGAGGGCCTACAGACTAAAGGCTACGTGATCACTTGTACAACCAATAACAACGACTCGTTCATAAACCTTTCTGTTACACTGTCAAATGTCCGAAAATTACAATTCGCTTGAACACCTCAATAATCTTTACAGAAAGCATTCAATGGTATTTTCAATAACTCAAACCATCACCGTGAGGCACTACAGCCGACATAAATAACATGTGCGCTACCACCTACCCGGCCCTTGCCAGTGTTCAAGGGGGATTTTTAAGCTAGGCGAACAAAAGAATTGGGTCCAGCAGTGAGCGCAGAGCCTTTACGCGATGGAAGACAAGGGATACGCGGGATTCGATTGGCTTTCAATATATTAATTAATAAACAAGATTCTGTCCAAATAAGCATGTCATTCTTTCTATGTTGTAGTATTTACATAAAGGCAATACAACAGTGTTATATGCTACCTTTCATCAGTGTGGCGTGGTAAAGGCTTTTGGAGAGTATTTATCACCGCAAATCATTTAGACTTCAATCTAATCACGTCTCACTGTAATCACATATAATGTCCATACAAATAATTCTTGTCAGGAAGAGCTTTGTTTTTACAGATTGCAGGTTTCGTTAGACAGTGAGTTGCATTTCGGTGGTGTACGAAACGCTAACTCATCACAGGCTGATGCGGTAAAAATGCGAGTGTAAGAAGACAGCTATTTGGGACAAATCTTCTGGAAAAATAACATGCTGCATTAGGTTACAAAGAAACCGTTTGGTTGGTCGTCAATGGAGAAATGGGGTGTACTGTAATGCAACATTTTTACTTAATCAGATCGTCTTTAAGCAACACTTTCTTTGAGCGTTTTAGAGGCACGGACGCTATCAGGTGCACGTAAAGTGTAACACACAACAACCGTTAGGTTATCAGTGATTGTAATTGGATCTCTAAACTTACCCTCAGCATGGAGAGGTCTATCTCATCCAGACTTCGTGCCGGGGAGTCACTCGCCATGTTTCAAACGTTGCTCCAAGCGAAATGACTTCTACCTACGGGAAAAGCTAAGCGAATCCTTGGCTGCGACTATTCAATCACTTCGTTGCAAAGAGCCCACAGTGAATTCAGAGGAGGTAGAATAATCTGATAAACACACTAAAGGCTACGGTCTCGCTGTAACACTGGTCGTGGCTTACAGCCGGTCTACACATGCATGCATGGAGCGCGAGCATTCTATAGAGAACATGTTCACTGCACCAAGAGTAGATTCTGATGTGTTGTTGTACATTCACAGCAGCAACCAAGCTACAGTGAGAGAGCAGCAGGATCAGTCGTATAAACCAGGAGTGATGTGGTTAGTGTTGTGGGCGGGCACAGCACACTGACCCGCCCAAACCCTCCTCCCTGAAATGACATTTCGGGATTGACAAGATTCCGACTGCCTTGAGTCACACACTAATGAACAATTAATGAAGCGTTAACGAATCGACAATCGATTTGAAAAAGAATTTCCAAGACAAAAATAATAAAAAAAATCATCAGACTGCGTCATTTGACCAGTTTCATTTAATATAAGCATTTCAATCATAAGCATTATTTATTCATTGATAGAGTTGCCTTTTGTTTTTCTTCCTGCTTGATTCAATTTCTAAGGATTCAATGTATGTTTCCCCAGAAAGGAAGATAAAAGTGAATCAGTGGTAACCAGAAGATTTCATGTATTAGGATGAAACAGTTCACATTACAGGTGGGTCTCAAAATTGCATTGGTAGGCTGGTATCTATGGCTATCTATTGGCCTATCTATCACAAGATACAACTTGAGGAGACAATGTGCTCTTAAGTTATTCTTTAAAATACCATTCACACTTTTTTTTCAATCTTTTTTTCTTATGTTGTGTGTTTGTTTTTATGATTGCTTCAAACATATGTATCTATGTACTCAGCTGACTAATGGTAATTAGCTGACTGTTATCCATGTTAGGGATTGGGTGGGTTTGGGTGGGGTGGGGACGTGGGGTTATAAGGGGGAAATCCGACCACTCTACTTAAGACAAATTCTCTGTATACGTCCCTATGTTCAAAATGCAATAACATTGCAAAAAAATAAAAATTAATAAAAAAAACACACTTGTTTTTGTCTCCATTTTTCCTGATTTGAAGTACTGTAAATGTAATATGTTACTGTAAGTAAAATATCATAATCAATATAGGAGAGGCGTGGCATATCAAAACATGCTGATTAAAAAGTACTATATTTGTGAGCACTGAGTGAAATAAACTTTTTGTATGCATAGCAATCATAGAAATGTTACTCATAAAAACTCCTGGGACACAATTTCATAGGCACTAATCTAAGCAGTTAGTTGGGAATAGCAGCTATATATAAGCAGACAGTGACTGCAGTAGCATGATCCAACAGCAGATATATAGAATGGGTGGGGGACAGTGAATGATGGTGATGGTGATCAGGACCAATGCTATCACAGGCATGAACATATACAGGTAAAGATCTTATTAAGGAGACAACATACGTGTCAGCAAAAAGAATGCCATACATACATAAATGCATATTATCTGAATGTGTGTGCACTGACTCCTTTTCGTATCATCAATTTTCTTATATCCATGTTCACCAATGATTTGTAGCCTGTTTCAGCTCAATTCATTTTGCCATGTATAAACACATGGGAATGTTTCATGCCCATATGGAAAGCTTATGAGCTTATATATGCACATACATTATTGTGTCCAAACCTCTCAGCAAACATTTAAACGACTAAGAGGAAGGGGCACATAATCAACAACATCATGTTATCATAGCCATGTCTTCTTCACACATCTCTAGTTTCAGAGTCACTAGATCAGGATGTGATCTCCATCCCACTGCAAGCATTTCTAACTTCTTTTGATGATATTCACAGCTGACTAGGACAACCCTCTACAGTGTGTAAAATAGTAAATATTCCCGTCTATCTGGTGACCCTGTTTCTCTCCTCCTTTTTTCACATGTGACTCGTGCATCACAAGGACACAAGCTGCACTGTAGTCACAGGGACTAAGGACTGGGAGAGAGAGACGCATAAAAGGATACGAAAGTGACTGACTGCGAGGATGAAAAAACAGGCAGTGAATTAAATAGGGGACAATGGACACTTATGACCTCAACAAGGCTTGCTTTCAAAAGCTGCGGAGCTTTGGGGAGAGAGTGGAATTAATGATGTCATCTGGACAGTGCTTTTACACTGTGGTGCTGGTGCATTACACACAGTGATGCCCAGAAACACAGCATCAAGTCAGGAGAGAGAAAGATAGCGCTCTGACATCCTGCTGGGTGAACTTCCATGTGAATTAGCGATTAGCCACATGCCATTTTACTCGACACAAACAACTCTCCTTATCTGTTTAGCTATCTATTCTACCACAACAAAATATGTCCCTGTATAAAACATTTCCTCCTTCCTCTCACTCCCTCATCCAAGGTGAATATGAGCAGCTTTGTCTTGGCCAGTCATTGATTCTTCTGCATGGAGGCACTCTGAATGTTGTAGTTCCTCTGGCTTGAATCTATTTACGTTAGAAGTTTGTCTGTTTGGTGTCCTGTATTAATGTAATACGTTTTAAAAACACATTCCTCTTGGAATATTGCTGGCTTCAATCTATTTACGTTAGAAGTTTGTCTGTTTGGTGTCCTGTATTAATGTAATACGTTTTAAAAACACATCCCTCTTGGAATATTGCTGTGGAAAGCATTACTTGGGTGTTACATTCACAGTTGCACACAATCTTTTCCCATATTCAGAAGAGGTTTTTTGTTTTTTTTTGCTTTAGCATGCTGCAGTCAGGTCGTGTATTTAGCAGTGTCACCGCCTGCAGCACTTAATTCTTGGCAGCGAGCCCCAAGGGGCACTAGTATAGGAGACATCCACAGCAGCATACACTAAAAGTGAGTATGCATGAGACCTCTTTTGCCTGCGATCCCTCAGGACATAATCATGCCCACTTGGTTCTCTCTCTCTTTCTCTTTCTCTTTTTCCTCACACTTCTTTCTGCCTCTCTCTCCCCATACCCCATTGTTCTCTTATGCATTCTCTCCCTCCATCTCTCTCAGAATAGAGTACAGTTTCAAAAGGAGTGAACAAGCTACAGTGTTAGGTTGTTGTTTGTTGGGGATATCATGCGTGTGGTCACACTGAGATGGGCTTGGTGCAAAATTGTGTGTTTCAGATTATGTCTGATTTGGTGTGTGTGTGTGTGTGCCTGTGTGTGTGTGTTTGTGTGTGTGTGTGTGTGTGTGTGTGTGTGTGTGTGTGTGTGTGAGAGTGCGGGTGCGTGCGCATATGTGTGTGTGTGTGTGTGTGTGTGTGTGTGTTTGTGTGCAAATATGCATGTCTAAGCCTAGCAGGTGCAAAACTGCACTGCTGTCTAGTCATATTGAAATGCATGCTTATTATCTCAGATGCCCTCCTGCTTAATAATATATTATGTGATCATTGTGTGTGACTAGCACTGTGTGCTCCTCATAATCCAAGGTCATGAGGAGGAGGAAGTGGCATGGTGTGTGGACTCTGATAAGCCTGGAAACTCTAAACAGGAAGCAGAGAATGCAAGCCATGTGGTCCCATGCTGACAGACATATCTCTCTGCAAAGCCTTATTCTTGTGTGTTGGATGATACAGCATTTTCCTCATGTCAAAAGGGTGTTTTTCCTCAGAGTGGGTAGATGAATGACAGGCTTTCCTAATCAAAATAGACTTCTTTAGTTCTTGTTCCATTTCACACCCAACCAATGCACAATTAAGGCATTTAGGTATAAAGGTGCTGCATTCTGTGTTTGAACTTTTGGTGAAACAATTCAACTGAGCTCAACAATAATAATTGGATCAAGTAGAAACAAATCCTCTGACATTTCCACAAACCACACCGCAGGGTTGGGCTTCTCAGGATAGCTGGTAGTTTCTACTGTAACCTGCGCCTTCATTTCCATAGCCAGGAAAGTATTTCCTCTGAACACTATAAGTTCAGCCAATTATTTGGAAACGCTGTGGTTAAAGTATTCTTATGGTACATTCTGCAGAGACTCGTATTTCAGTTTGGGAACGTGCGCACATCTATAAGGTGAGCCAAAAAGTCCAAGATCCAACCTAACAGAGAAGGTCTGCACACTCGCTCTCTGTTTTTTTTTTTATTTGAGTTTAATCTCCATGATGTTTCAAGCCCTTCGCTTCTTTATCAGACTTGCAGAGACACATTCAGACATCAGACATTCAACAGGGACACATTCAGACATCAGACATTCAGCAGAGACACCATGACGTTACCATGGCGTTGTTCTGTTGCTCCCTTAGGCAGAGGTTGGATTAGCAGATTCGAGTCGAGTTTCGAGTTATGGAAAGGAAATCATTGGCCTGCCATCTCACAAAATTATCAACACCTACTTCATAATACATGTGTGTGTAAGCTGTCACATTCAGTGATTAAATGTTTTACCCTCTTTAACTAATAATCACTAATCTTATTGTCATGCTACACATAAAATATTACTCTCATGTGTTTCATAACATTCATGTCAATTTACTGTGTCAGATGAGCAGAGCTATTTTGCCTAGTCGTCTTGGTTTGATGCAGTGGGGTTTACAGTCTGCACTGAGTGCCAACACTTTTACCTACCTGAAGGGTCATTTGAAAAAACGGGTATCAATTTCACTGATAGATATCCTGTGTGTTGATGTTTTCCTCTTGAGTCAGTGAATGTGTTACAGTTATTAGGTATTGTTGGAATTATTGTTGGAGTCGGCATTATACACTGTCTGAGGGAAAATGTCTGACCTCTGTTCACAAAAATGGACCCAAACACAGGCTTTTGGGATAATGGCAGTGAACCACATTTCAGCCTGTTGATCACGTGACTATAGTGCTCACCTATGCTTCCCTGACCCTGGCCTGTCACTCCACCTCCTGTATAGACCAGCCCATTATCATGACTAGTGCTGTCTGGTTGAGAGTCGTGTTAATGTCCACAATGTCATGCTTAGATTTCACACTTGTCCGTGACTGCACTGAGATAATTAGGGGCAGCCGTGGCCTACTGGTTAGCGCTTCGGAATAAGCCTATTTCACAGTGTCCAGGTGTCCGGCCTCGTGTATGTTAATGATGCCTTAATTGGCAGGGTAAAACATCTTCCTGCTTATGTCTTTCCTGTGGACTTTTCTTTTGCTGTCTATGGGACAGTGCTGTTCCACAGGAAGTTGATTTACACAGCGGCCCCATCTTGTGAAATGGGCTAATTGTAACCGGAGGATTGCCGGTTCGAACCCCGACCAGTAGGCCCGGCAGAAGTACCCTGAGCAAGGCACCTAACCCCCTCCCTGTTTCCCGAGCGCCGCTGTTATTGCAGGCAGCTCACTGCGCCGGGATTAGTGTGTGCTTCCCTTCACTGTGTGCTGAGTGTGTTTCACTAATTCACGGATTGGGATAAATGCAGAGACCAAATTTCCCTCACGGGATCAAAAGAGTATACTTATACTTATACTTATACTTACTTAATACAACATGGACACCTTGTGCAACGGCAAAACATTTGCACATAATATTTTACAACTTATCAGTAGGAAACTCTTCCTATGTGCCCTAGACAGTCCATGGAGAACATTTCTTTTTCCTTTACATATCATCCCCAAGGGTGGCTCTCACGTGCCTTAGGCCATTACTGTGACACATGGAGACAGCTCCCCCCTCTGGCAGCTGGAAAACTAGCCATGACAGGAGCCCAGTTGAAGGGGTGCCAGGGGCAACAAGATGACCTTGAGTTTTTCTCCCTTCACTGGAAATGCAAGCTGGAGGATCCCAAGTGCCACTCAAACTTTTTTAGTTTTTTTTTTACAGTGGACCAACAGAGCACGCTGAGAATAGCACACAGAATAGGTGTTTATAAAGCCACCCTATGATCTTTCACAGCAGAGCAAAGGAGTAAAGACTTCTTGAGCAGGTCAGAACAACTGTGTCCTGTAAGGCCTGTGGGGAAGAGGCTTTAGTGGAGAGACATCAGTGACTTCCGATACAACTGGAACATGATATCTGCACAATGAATAATTACAAATAATAAAAGACAAAAGGAGACTGGAGTTATATAGAATAGATATTCTGAGGAACAGAATGCCATCTCTCCGAGACACAAAATACCATAATCTAGGTTCAATATTCTTGGAAGTTGGGGGTTACATTTGGAATCATCAAACAGGGTTTAAAACTGCAATCTGATATTTCATGTGGAAATAATTCAGATGACTGCATGGAGGAGCATTATCACCCCATAGGCTTCTCTTTAGTTTAAATTATATATGTGTTACCACTTAAAATGCACAAACAAAAACAACTTAGCTGTAGAAAAATATGAGCAAATTAGCCTCCTGATGAGCAACCATCTCTCCAGTTACCCAGTTTCAACAGAAGCTTAAACAAGAATGTTGTTACTAAGATCTCATGCCTTCTTAGATCATGGCAACAATCCATCAAAAGCACAGTGGCTTTGTATATTCAATAAATCTCAACAACATTACGCTCTTAGGAAATCATCAAATACATCTGTGGAGCAGTCCACATATGATGAGACGAATTTACATTTAAATTGCTTCATGGGTTTTATTACCCCTGTGACGGCCTGTTAGGCCTTCTGCTCGTTAGGCTGTTGTCTTTCTACTTGTGTTCAGGTGTGTTCAGGACCTAACAAGCTGCACCTGTGTGCAGGTGTGCAGATAAGAGGACCGCTTCCTCTCCCCTTGAGAGGGCCATTCTTACTTTGGGTTTTGGACATGCAACACTGCACTCAGACACATTGCAAACACACAACATCCATGCATTACTGATGACTGACTTTGACCCCCCCCTCACACTGTTTGTTTGTTATTTGGTTAGTTTGGTTAATAAATCTATATTTTAGTTGAAGATCCAACCTCTCGACTCCCTCTTTTGTTGTGGCCTTACCCCTAGGTCATAACACCCCCTCCACCAAATACTGTATGTATTGTATGTACTACATGTGAGTGTATTCATTGCAGCTTGTTCTATCAAGCAGAATGTCAAATCAATCTACATTCTCCCTAATTCAGCATTTGTTTGAAATGTTAAATGAATTGCCTAGTGAATTGCCAAGACTACACATCACATGTATGTAATGCATATGTGTTTACCCCTTTTTTTGATGGTTTCTGTAGCTGAAACCCTGTCAGAAAAATCTTAGATCTTGGTGAGGCCCCATCAGAAGATCCCTGTGGACCCCGGAATTCTCTGCTCTGTCAACCCCGGCTCAGACACCCTTAACTAGAAATGACACGGCGGTGATGAAATTGGGCCGGGCCCATCAGCTGAGGGATGACGTCCGAGTTGTTTTTCTCCCTCCCAGCAACAGACCTGCCATGCCTCTCTGACGAAGCAGCGCACCTTCAGTACCGAGGGAGAAAAGAGGGAGAGGGAGGGAGAGAGAGAGAGAGAGGGAGACAAAGACTGCATTTGCTATGCTGAGGAGCAGCAGCAAAAAAACTCCACTAGAAGGAGTGACATGGGGAAAGAAGGGGACTTGTGAGGCTATCAATAATAATAAGTGTGAGAATAAAGAGAGGTTTGCTTTATTACACTTAAGTAAGTGACGGATTGTTGTTCTGTCAATGTGAAGTAATGAAACAATAAAGAACTATGTTTATCTGACATTGTAGAGTGGTGTCTTAAAATGACTAACGTACATCACAGAAATAACAAATCAATGGACCACAGAGTGAGTGAGAGGGAGTGAGGCACTGCAGTGGAATGACTGCTTGTAAACAGCTGAGTGACACAGAATGGAAGGACCAGAGTGGAGTCTGGGGATCTGGGCTTGCAGTCTCAGACATCCCAAGTTTCCCGGAAGTTCAGGGAGTCTCCCGCATATTGATAGAGGCTCCATGATGCCTGCAAATTAGATCAAATCTCCCGGAATCTAGTGCGAGCGAGCAAGAACGTGCATGTGAGACCGAGACTTCAAATAGCGTGTGCTTCTGAGTATAGCGCACACACGATGGAGAGGGAGAGAGAGGGGTGGTGTGTGCGTGACTGAAGCTCGTGCAAGACAGAGAGCATCCTGATTGGCCTGTTTCACTAAGTCAACCAATTAATCAGTTTTCACTGTAGGGGGTCTTTTTATCTCTTTTCTCAAATTAATCAGTTCAGTGTATCTGTATCTGAACAGGAGTGTCATGGCAGAGTCAGAGTGCCCCAAAAAAAGAAACATGTAAGACCCATTTCACATCAGACTACACAAAAGTTGTCTCATAAGAGTAAAAAATAATGATAATCTTCCACGCTGTACTGTTTGTAACAGTGACTTTAGCATTGCCCATGGCGGGTTAAATGATTGCAAAAGACATGTTGAGGTGAGTTTAACAAGTGTCGTTTCTTGGGCATATTATTCAGGCCTTTACTAGATGGCTAGTTGCCAAGACTACATGAAAAGACCAAACTACCAAAATCAACATATTTTACTATCATAATTTCTATCTATAGACCTTCCTTATTTGGTGTACTGACTAGACATTATTGTACATTTTCATCTGTATTTCAGTATCATAAGTAGAGCTTGGATTGCATCAGCACGGTTCAGCACTTTTCACCTATCACATGCAGATTGTCCACTCTGAAAGCTCTCGAATCCTTGGAGTGAAGAGCAATAAACAGGTTGCTTTGAGTACCGTTACTGCTGACTAAATGATGATGCTAGATGCATTTCTGGAGTCTGAAGGACGTACCTTGGAGGTCCGTTACATCATCATTCCTGCTCAAAACATATCCAGATTCCATTTCCAAAAGGCAGAGGGCACTATGTGGGATGGGATAGTCTCATTTCCCCATCATCAGGTTAAAAGTGACTTGAATGTAGGAACTCCCCTTTCTGTCAGTGATCAATGTACTGGGTACCCATTCAGCACTAAGGGGGACACTCAACTCATTCAAAACCGATGGCAAAGGTCATGGTCCTACCCATGACAACAAAGTTACATAGTGCAGTAGCAGTCATCAGCAGACACTCCATTGTCCATACTGTAAGTCAGTGTGGCATCATCAAAGTTTAAAGCCATCATTGTAAGGCAAAGATATAATAACCACACTGTGTTGCTTTAAGGGATTCTGACGTATAAATACATGCCATTTATAAAATGACAAAGAATTGTACAAATCATTTGTTTCTGACAAATGTCACAGAGCTTCACTGGAGGAACCATATGTTGCTTAGAAAAACAGTACAGGAAATGTTCTGGAAACAGGAAAGATTCCCTTTTCGCTGGTGTCAGTGGTGGTCCAGTGAGGTCCAGGAGGGGTCAGACTCAGGTCCAAAGTTCTGTAGGCGCCATGGCCTCTTTGGTACCCACGGAGGGTGTGAGGTTCTCCTCGCTGAGGAACTCCATGGGGAACTGGACGAGGAACCCACGGATCTTCTTCAGCAGCTCTTGAGCCTTGGCTGGGTCGTCTTTGTCCAGCCCTGTCTTCGTTTTGAATTCCATGAGCTCCTGCATGTTCCTCACCAGGCTGGACGGCAGACAGTTGAACACCTGCACACAGGACACAACAATTATCAACAATCAACATATTCATTTACGGTAATTATTTAAGTATTTGAATATTTTAATGTTTAATGTTATTAGACAAATATCAGCATTCTAACAAAATTTTTAAAAAAAGTCTCAGAACTTCTGTGGAAGAAGAAGTATCAGCTAGTGTGAAAATTGGAAAGAAAAGGGAAATGGTGCACTTATATTCATGGTATAATCTGGCGAAATCAAAAGCTTTTAGCAGAAGCAGGACAAGACACTGCCCCAACGCAGCTGTAGCACGCAGCACAAGCACTGGGCTCAGTGGCGGCCTGGCGCCATGCGTCATGTCAGGCACGTCTGTGGTGGGCATTGACTGCCAGCGGACTGTTACAGGAAGTGTCAGCTCATGATGGTGGTGCAGAAGATGGATTTGCTGCGTCATTAGAACTCATTAGCGAGCCACCGCTCCACGTCGCAGCTGCCAGCTCGCCTCGGCCTCCTTCTCAACCGCCCGCCCTCCTCTCACACCGGCAGTGATTGAGTGGTGCGGTTATGGAGTGAGTGAAGGACATGTTTAAATTAGAATTCACTGCGTTTTGATGTATTGGTGGCATTAAAGAGGCAGCCCCCCCATTTCACACCATTATCACCAACCCCGCCCCCCCCTCCCTCCCGCCATCAAGCTGACACAAAAACAAGAAGACAGGGGACTGGGATGCAAGACCTTCTCATAAATGGTGGCGTTCCGTCCTGATACGGTCATCCAGACCTCCTTGTAGAAGTGATCGCTGATTGGGTCGGACACGTCGATGGTGGGGTCAGAGAAAGCACCCAGGATCGTTCTGGTGAATTAAGAAGAACAATGATGTAACATTGTCTTTGGTGCACATGCTAAACAAGCACTTCTAATTAAAAGGACAACATGATTTAAGATATAAGTCAGCTACCTTTGATGACAGATACTAAAACTATAATATTTTCCTTATATGTATATGAGGAAATATGCCATCGTTATATGTACGTCAGGAAATATGTCGTTGTGTGTTACATAAACTGTCTAAAAGCATCTTCTAGAATTAGCGATTTATCGACTCACTTGAAGCACTCCAGCCTGAGCCCCAGGGCAAACTTCCCAGCCTGGTACTCTTCTCCGTCCATCACCGAGGGGATGGTTTCTGTGTCCTCCATGATCACGGCCACCTCGCTGTCCCGCTTCCCCAACATGCTGCGGTCGTTGATGTTGGCCGAGCCTGAAAGAGAAGCAGGGAATCAATCATACAGCTACAGCACTATGGGCAAGAGGGGTGGAGTATGTGTGTGTGTGTGTGTGTGTGTGTGTGTGTGTGTGTGTGTGTATGTGAGTGAGTGTGTGTGGGAGTGGGAGAATGTGTGTGGGAGTGTGAGAATGTGTGTGTGACTGTGTGTGTGTGGGGGTGAGTGTGAGTGTGAGTGTGAGTGTGTGTGTGTGTGTGTGTGTGTGTGTGGGAGTGTGAGTGTGAGTGTGAGTATGAGTGTGAGTGTGTGTGGGAGTGTGAGTGTGTTTGTGAGTGTGTGTGTGTGTGTGTGTGTGTGTGTGTGTGAGAGTGTGCGTGCTTGCATGCGTATGTATGTGCGTGTGTTTGTACGTGCATGTGTGTGTCGGTGATTATGACGTGGTGTACTGAAGGGGCATGCATGTGTGCATGAGTGCGAGTGTGTGTATTGTGTGTCTCTCTCTCTCTCTCTCTCTCTAGTAGAATAGAACATATCATTATGGCCTCGGGGTAAACTAAACTGTAATGCTCCATACAGTATTTGGGAAAGAGGACTGAAATGTTGTTGGATAATGAAACAGAATCTCCAAAAAGCATCCAATCCATTATTGTGTTATCCTCTGGCTTTCATTACTTCACTTCATTCATCTCCCTGACTGGTGATCAGATCCCGTGGCGAAGGTAATTCAATACTGCACAAATCATCCACAGAGAGATTTCAGATAATTCAATTCCAACAACTGAACAATTGTGCCTCCTCCTCTTTGTGTTATGATGGCTGCTATCGTTCAAGTTTGCCCTCTGCAGTAATAAATCTTTTTTGGTTTTTGGTTGGTTGGTTGTAATTTCGAGTGTGTAAGTTGCTTTGATCAAACTGGAAATACGTGATCATAACAATAATGACAGTGTCTTTGTGATTTAGTTTGTTTGGTTTGGACGTCGGAGCACCCAGTGCACCCCAGTGTGACCTCATAAGCAGTGATGCTTTCTGTTGACTCAAATGAAACTTCTCCCACACACAAAACAAAATGAAAGACTTGAAACTGTGAGTGGCTGAGAGAGGTCACCCATTGGCTGATGTGCAATGGTAAGACTTAAACAAAAACTCTTAATGTTTGCTTTGTATTGTTGTGGACTGTTCAAGCTGTACAACATTTTTGTGGATGATTGTCATGGCTGTCCTGTTCTGTTTGTTGGGTTACAAGCTTGAGTTGTGTCTATTTGAGAAAGATCATCATAGATACTGAGATGGGTTTGACTCATTGTGGATTAATTGTGGCAGTTCCATAATGTTTCACTAGGGGGAGCACTGTCTTCATGCCACAGGGATGATGAGAAGAGGGGGGTATATGGAACTTGTTTACTTACAGAATTCAAAAATACTTTGGAAACCATTAGAATATTTCAACAGAAAATCCATCTCAACCAAGTGCACTAGTTGGCTGTATCTCTACAAGTATGTCTCTCTCTCTCTCTCTCTCTCTCTCTCTCTCTCTCTCTCTCGTTTTTTTTCTCTCACTTACCGATGATGACGGTGTTGTCGTCGGCGATGAGCAGCTTGCTGTGGACATAGATGAGCTCCGTCACCAGGTGTCCCTGCAGTTCAGCATGTGTACGCAGGCCAGCAAAGGAGATGTAGTTCATCCACTGGTTATCCACTACAAATCAACACACACACATACACAGGAGAGAGAGAGAGACAGAGTGAGAGACGTCTCTTTTACTTCCAAATATCAAGTTCAAGGTTTAATGGTTTCTTCATACATTTCCTTGTAACACTTTAATAGACAGAATGGGATGTGTAGATATGAATCCTTACTCTCTTTCTTCAGCTGTGAGATGATGGAATAGTCTCCTCTATTCATGGTTCTGAAAGGGAGGAAATCAAGGAGACTAAGGTACACTCCACTTCAAAAACAAACCACACAGACAAGGTGAGGTCATGCCCCATTTTATTTAGGCATGCATTTTAAATTAAGAATATTTCATCAGTACTTTCATCGGTGCAGTTAGTGTTAGTTTTTTTTACTAAGGTAAACTTTGTGTTTGTTCAGTTCTGTCTTTTTCCCCTCAACATCTGTCTCTTGGGTTTAGAAAGGAAGGGGGAAAACAGCAGTGAAAGGAACAGACTTGACAGTGTGCTCTGCCAATGTAAAACAATTCATCTGAAAGTCTTATTCCTGCTGCGCCACTGGCAAGGCTGCCTGCTCGGGAAGCTGTGGCTGTCCACGCCAGACCCAGCGCCAGGAATACATTACTCCAACCTGACAACATGAGCCAGTGCTTCTCCTGCCTCTGCACGGACCACCTCCTGCACACAAATCATTTGCCATTTCTTTTCCTGTCAACTTGTCCAGTCTTTGGGTTTATTAAAATAGGATGTAAAAGAGGATGGTCAGTGCAGCTGGTCAGCAAAGTCTGGCACCACTTGAAGGCTGTTACTTTTTTAAAGGGAGGTGCTGGAGGGTTTGCTGTCTCTTGCCGGTATCATAACAGTTTAACAGTTTATGGGATGGAAAGAGCAGTGCCTCAGACAGACAGGGCAGAACTGAAAACTCTCTCTTTCTCTCTCTCTCTAGGTAGGCAGATAGGCATGTTTTTCCATGGCAGGTTAAGCTTATGTCACCTGTTTCTAATGATTCGATTTATCATGCCTAATTTAAGGATTGATTTTATTCCTATACTGATAGACAGAGACAGCAAGGGACTCTGTGAGAAGTACTCACCTGTAGTTGAAATGCATGACGGCCTGAAGGGCATTGCCACCGCCTGTGGTGATGTCACCCTCGAAGCCTGGCAACAGTGGCGTCACCACGTACACACGGAACTTCTTATTCTCCCTGCGGTGGAACACCACAACGGTTACCAAGAGCTCACTACGGGTTGTTTAGACAGCATGGAAATTAGTTGCAAATTTCTATCTAGTCGATAATGTAAGCTAAAGTGCAGTTTGCAGGTACATTTTTATAAACACAGTAACATTTATTGGACAAACGGTTACAATAAGTGAATTATGTATAATGAAGTGGACCATCACAATCTCCTGTCATCTCTTGTCTCCTGTCAATCTCCTGTTCCTGTGGATCTCCTGTTCCTGTCGTCTGCAAGGAACCCATTTGTGGTCTGACCACTTCTATCCTAATGAGTCCATTTGATGCACGTCTCCATCAATGACTCAGACACTGTGGCCACTCCTAAGTCAGCCCTTGTTCATTAATTTCCACTGGGCTGTTCTTTTCCTTGGTTGGATTCCTCACACAACACAACCACACCTCTCACTACCATGCAAATGTGGGCGCCTGACTGCGGCTACTGCCACGGGGTGCCTGAGTGTGTCTGCTGCTTCCTTGTCGCCTCGAGCACAGGTGTGTCCAGTGTTACAGAAATGGCAGGTGGCAGCCGGCGAAGTGTTGTCATTTCCTGTTAAGCACAGGGCACATCACGGCTGCTCCTGTCACACCTTGGCAGGGAGGGGGGGCTGCCTCCCCTGCAAATGAGACACATCAGAGGCAGGCCAGCCGACGGCCTCCGCACCTCATCCACCTGCTCGCCTGACCAACAGCAGCACTGCCTGTCACACACAGGAAGGCTTCACTAAGGGAAGGCATCCGCACAGATGGGGCACCTTAACAACCTGGCAACTGTGCTCAAAGGGACATTGTGTGTGTTTGTGTGTCTGTGTGTGTGTGTGTGTGTGTGTGTGTGTGTGTGTGTGTGTGTGTGTGTGTTTATGTCTGCTGTGATGTTTGTGCTTGTGGGTGTGCAGGGTATCAGATAACTGATAACATTGTAGTAATGCAGCAGCTTAAAAAAATCCCAGCATTATAAATACACGTTTATACTATGTGTGTAGTGTGTGTGTGTGTGTGTGTGTGTGTGTGTGTGTGTGTGTGTGTGTGTGTGTGTGTGTGTGTGTGTGTGTGTGTGTGTGTGGCTGAGTATGTTAGGCGCAGGTTCTGTGTCTAAGTGTGTGTGTGTGTGTATGTTAGGCATGGGTTCTATGTCCAAATGTGTGTGTGTGTGTTTGAAAGTTGATGCAGGATCCAGACAGCTGAGGGCTTCAGCTTACTCACTTGTGAGCTCTGAGGATCCTCTCAATGAGAGCGTCGCCGATCTTGTTGTAGACCTGCCTGCCATCAGCACAGCTAATGAAGAACTGGTTCTGCAGGAACACAACAGGCAGAGCACATCATGTCAAAAATCCATACAGTACATGGTGAAAATATTTAGACTACAGATGGTGTGGTGGTGGTTGGGGGCGGGGGGGGGTTGGGTAGGAACATACAGGCTATTTTCCTTAATATAGAAGGTAAGATTTAGTTTGTGTGTGAATGTGTGTGTGTGTGTGTGGGGGGGGTAGTAGGCTCTCACCTCGATGTAGATGAAATGCTTGCTCTTGGCGATGACCTGGAGATAGGCGTTGTGGATGGACTCCTCATGGTACTTTATACCGGCAGACCAATCTGCAGCGGAGCGCAGCACCTGCAGGGGCAGCAAGCGTTTAGAGGTCACATGGAGCTGCTCACAGGACCTCGTAAACATGTACTATGACCACAAGTTGTCACTGGACATCATAAACATGTACTATGACCACAAATTCACTTTTAAAGGGACTGTTGGTTTGTGTGGGTGGGCTAATGAATGCGTGTGTGCATGCGTGTGTGCATGCATGTGTGCGACTGTGCGTGCGTGTGTGTGTGTGTCAGTGCGTGCGTGCATGCTAATGTGTGCATGTGTGCATGCGTGCGTGCATGCGTGCGTGCGTGTGTGCATGCGTGCGTCCATGCGTGTGTGCCTGCATGCGTGCGTGCGTGTAAGAGAGAGGAGCAATATGAGGAGGAAGGTTTATATCATATTTCTCACCTGCACTTTAGTCTGAACACACTCTGGCACTTGGTATCTCAGTTCACTGGCTGTGGTGTGGGATTTGGGCAGTAAAAATGGGTAGGAGAGCGACCTGTACTTTGGCTTCATGATCTGAGAAGTGAAGGACACATGGGGAGAGTGAACACCAGTTGGCAAAGATTCATTACATTACATTACATTACATTTGGCTAACGTATTTTTAACCAAAGCGACAGTAGTGCTATGAGGGGATTCACAGAGAGGAGAAAACCTTTGTGAAGTTTACCTTTGTGAAGTTCCAGCGCTGGATGAAATGTCTTGCCACATCTCGAGCTGCCTTCCCATGAACCACTGAGGAAATATCATGCCAGGGCATCCTCGGGGTTGTGTACCTGTCGATAAAATCTTTCGAAAAATAAATAAAAATCTTAAAAATATGTGCATGTACACAAAATATGTCTCCGACCTGAACACATGGTGATGAGTTCAACAGAAAGGAAGTGGAAATGACTGAATTGCACGTGATGGAAAGTATTTTGCAAGATTTGGCACATACCATCAAAAGGTTTCTCCAGTTGGACCCAGTCTTTGTAGACAAAGTTGCAGTAGTCTTTGCCATGCCAGAAACGCGTGTTTCCAATCAGCTCTCCTACGCCTGTCTGGAGGCTACGCATTGAGCCTCCTCCTGGAGGTTGGACACACACACACAAACACACACACACACACACACACACACACACACACACACACACAAACACACACACTTGACTTTTTAATGCAGTGATTGGCATGTGTTGTCCAAGTATGATAATTGTGGCATGTAGAGGGTCTGGTTGTGTCCCAGTGGGATTCACAAAGCTCAGCTTTTTTTAGTCCACTCCCACCAAGCAATATAGTTTAGTGATATGAGAGGAACCACACATTTATCTATAAATTGCAGGAACGTCTGTCCTGCAGCGTCTGAACCATTCGCCCGATTGATTTCAAACTTGCCAGGTGTCTCGCTACAAGCACGAGTAAGTGCAGTGTCAAGTTTGACGTTGTTTGGATAAGAAATATAAAAGATATTGTTAAATATATCGGTATAAGAAGCACACATTGGCTTTTGCTGCTCTAGCCGCTGGCCACTCCTCTCACACAGCACAGCGCAGGAACAGAGACAGAGCGGATAGAAGCGGAGCTTTGCTAGCACTGAATCATGCATGGCACAGGTAGTCAAGATGCAAGAGCTTTGGATGATTATTATGTCAACAATAAAGAATGCCTCTGTATGTGGTTTGCGTGCATAAAATGATTCCACGCCAACAAATATGGGTAGGCTGCAGTGGCTATTCAAAACAAGGTGAAAAATGATGTGCAATAGGCTAAACCGACACTTCGAATAGCCCAGGGCAGCTACTTTGGACTGCCACTAGACTTTGAATAAACAGTCAACAATTCCGACTGCAAGGTCACAAATTGAAACGAGCGATAATGGTCTCAAATTTAAGGACATTTCAGAATGTCACACATGCAAAGCAATACCAGCTGCAGACAACAAGTGGCAGAGCGTGATGTCACTTATATGCTCCCAGAGTTTTTCAGTCCCAAAATTCATATGATGCATCATTACGCAAAATGGTTTGTCTTCTCTATCATGAAGTTATTCAATAGGCTAAACATATAGCCTTAACTCAAAAACTGTTAAGCTTGTGTCATTTTGAAATGTCAAATGCAGCCATGCTTAAATTCTGCTCACTGCACATTTATTATAATGTATTATAATATAATATTCAGTTTTGAATGCTTAGCTGAAATAATGTTTTTCCCTATCATCTTATTTGTAAAGCAGACCTGGGCTACGGGTTTTCTACAGGAATAGCATGTTTGAACTGGCACTGCACTAGTACTGTAAATGGAGATTACAGAAATATAGCTTAGTGATATGTGAGGAACCACACATACTGTAAATAGAGTGCATAGAGTTAGCTCAGATAGGACTGTTGGCCAGTGGCTCAGCTGACAGCTCAGCTGATCATCAGGTGCTCTTACTTTGGTGGAGATCATCTATCTATCTATCTATCTATCTATCTATCTATCTATCTATCTATAAAGTGAAATCAGAAATCCGAGGGATAAAGTTGTGCTCCCAAAGTTCACAAGTTCCCAAAGTTCAAGATGCAGGAAATCGATTTGTTTTACTCTACAGTACTTTCAAACAGGAGGCAGGGAGAAGAGACAGAGCGCGCGCGAGAGAGAGAGGTCGTCTAATCCCTTCAGTAAGTCTGCACTGATTCGCTTAGAGCCATAACTTTGGTTCATGGGAAAACGGAAGAGGTCGGAGAAAGTTCATCGATCCAAATCTCACTCACTGACACCCGCTAGGCCGCCACAACAGCTCTGGGCGAGCAATCTGCTCCCAAAGCCTATCTCAAATATCCGTAACCCAGTGCCAAAGGCACGGCTTGGAATTTATGTCACAGGGTCTGCTGCTCTACACTACCACAGGTCAGCATATTACTTCCAATATCACTTTTACAAGAGGACTGAAAACTGACTGAAAAAAAACAAGAGTGAAAAACAAAAGGAACTAAGCCAGCAGCAATCTATCCAGAGTCAAACACAACTCTATCACATGATTCGAATGGTGTCTCTATAAATCTTGAGGAACTACATTTGACTTGTTGCTTTTTTGTTAAAGCATAATCTGTAATGTAATGGAGCATATTAGCCTAGAGTGAGTGAGGCAGGATATGTGGAGAAAAATAAATATTTCATATTGTTGACATTATTCAATAATTCAAGTCAGGTGAAGTAGAACCTGTATCTGTCTAAAGTTCTTTATACTGTATAAAGTACTTTAAGCATCACTTCTGCTCTTTAAGCATCACTTCTGCTCCATTTAGTAGTAAAAGAGTAACTCATGGGTTTTGGTTCTTTGTAGATTTACACCAAGATGAGGTCAAATCAGTGTTACTTGTTGTTTTAAGCCCCCAAGTAACCAACAATTTCCTACAAGTTCCTACTCATGACACAATCCCTATACTCGCTTGGTCCCTCCTTACTGCATACAGACATCTGACGTTTAGCAGTCATTTACAAGAGGGTTCTTTGAAATTATCAGTTACCAGGGGCAGTCAATGAGAACAGTGCATGGCAGATGCCAGTTACATCATGGAAAAACCAGCAAGCATTTCTCTTTTCCTGATTCCATGGAAAATGTGTCTCACACTGAACTTTCATCCACTCCCACAACACCACTCCCACATCCCTGCACATGCAGGCTCTTGAGACTAATACTGTGGCAGAGTCAATAAACCGAGGCAGGAACAGGGGCAGGGGCAGGGGCAGAGGCAGGGGCAGGGGCAGGGGCAGGGGCAGGGGCAGGATTTACGGTCGTCTGAGCTGTCCACGCTGTCCACGCTGTCGGCATGGTGACGGTGGAGGTGTCGGTAGAGGCTGAAGCGGCTCTTGCGTGTGCGCCCCACGCCCTTGATTTTGGGCTGGTCCACCAGGTCCAGCCTTCCTGCTCCGCTGGCCGTGCGCCCGTTGATCTGCCCTGCGTCGCCTGCGGGGGCCATTCCGTGGTCAGGCGCGTCTGCGGGCTGCACACAATTTGTGGGTGGACACAGTGGTGTGTAGAAAGTTAGAATATTGTTATATGCATGCCCACTTCTTTTAATGCTACACTCTAGATAGACCCCTCAACCTAGCCATTCACATACTGTACATATTTAGGTCAAGAGTGGCGTGTTGGGTGAAGGTCTGGGGGCGAGGTGTGGTTGGTCGTGGTAGTGGGGGATGTGTGCATATGCTGGGGGCCTGGGGCGATGGGTGGCACGCAGGTCCTCCCCTGTCAGCTCGTCGCAGTATAACTGCGGGGGCTGGGTGGAACTGTGGCCATTAATGGGTGCCCAGGTTGGCAATCAGTCAGGCAATCAACCAGGCAATCAGTTATTCCTATTATTATACTTATCATTAATAGAATAATTACAACTCCTCTCCTCTGAAACCCTCCCTCTCTATGTTCCAGCTTCTCTCCTCCTGGCCCAACAGCAAGCCAGCCTTATACATATGCACACACACACACACACACACACACACACACACACACACACACACATACATCCTCACATACTCACTACCCCTCACCCCCATCCCCACCCCATCCCAACACCACCTCATTCACACTCTCAGAGCTACCATCCGCACCCCCCATCCCCTTCTTTTCATTCCGGTCATCAATTTCATCCCTGATAATCATATCTGTAATCATCCTGGACGCAAATCATCCTTAGCCTTTCTGTTATTAATGTTATGTTGTGTTATGTTTATGGAAGACCAAGTCAATGTGATGTCTTGTTAAGTTACAGTATGTGTTTATGTAATGTACATCTGTTTGTCGTATGTAGTATTCATGTGCATGTCGTAGTGTTGCATTTTCTGTAATGACGATGTTTGCAAATAAAAAAAAAAAAAAGAATATTGTTATATGATACTATCAGGCAGCCCTTCTTATCACAGCAGAGAAAGAACCTCTCTAACCTGTTCAAGCGCCATTGTGACGGCTCGGGTGACACTTCCTACATCTGTCAGTCGATGCTCCTTGTCGTCCCAGCGACCGTAGGCTAGGTCAATCCCCCCAACGAAGGCCACGGATTGGTCAATAACCACAATTTTTTCATGATGTGCCCAGAGATAAACAGAGGACGAGACATGATCAGGATGTCTCATCACCTGGGTATAAAGGATGACAAGTTATGTAGGACTTGAAACACATACGTATTCACACACACACACACACACACACAAACACACATGCACGCACGCACACTCACACAGACTAAGAGAGAGGTGTTACCTTGATGTTAGGGTGTAGGTGCATAAGTGTCCGCTTGCTGTATTCACTGTTGATGCCAAGTGCCAGCTCCACTTCCTTGTACAGCATGACAAAGATCTTCACCCCTTGTTGCTGAGAAGTTCAAGGAAAAATGAACCATTAGCCAGTGTGGTTAATCATGTTAAGAAGCACAGACGCCCATTGATTGTATGAGGGCACACAATGGTCTCAGTGTGGATGTTTATCGATCAACAGATCCAATGATGTCACTGTGAAATCATGATTACGACAAACATTATTTGCTCTTTCGGTGAGTTGTTTGCATTTAATTTTTTTGCACACTTGCAAATGTTTGGCCTGGGAACACCATGGTTAATGAGACAAGCAAAGATCAATGTTTTATTCAATAACAATAATAATGGCAAAGATACAGAGAGGATAATATCGACCAGAGCCACCAAGAGCAGGCTCCTGTTTTTCTAGCTTGCCGTACATTAGTTGCATATTAATCGCTGCTATTAAACACATGTTCCCCAGCCATTGAGTACACATTGATGTTTTGAGTTGTCTTGCACAATTGCTTGGCGGAACCCAGTGTAGTAGAGTACCCGAGTGGTGAAGGAGAAATCAGGCTGAGACAGCAGGTTTAAGAGGGCCCATTGTGTTTTATTTACAACGTGACAAAATAATCAAAATACAGTCGAATTCCTATATACGACACTCTGTTGCACCCGACGTGAAGTAAAAAGAAAATGACAAACAAAACATTTAACCGACACAAATATTTATAGGTCTCTCATGGCTAGGCATACATGCCACTATACAAAGCAGACCTGACTGCAGGGCTCACAACAGCCCCTTACCGCGCGTCATGAAACATCAAACTCCTGCATAGAGAAAAGCCAGCGTTTAAATGACCAATTAACTAATTTCTTCGGCGAAGTCTAAACACCCGCAAACGGGCACACCGCCCCTACATGGCGGACATCTAAAGCAAACATCATGACATTGGGCACACCAAAAACATGCATGATCAAATATTAAGCAACAGTCCTCACGCGCAAAGAAACACGCCAAACACATTGATCACGCACAAATAGTAATTCAGGAAGTTGACATAACATCATTAATTAAATAATAATCAAAGAATCATAGTGTGATGTGCTGCTGAGGAACTATAATCTCCAGCGTAATAATCAAGGAACACCATGGGCTCAGCAGCACAATGATATCATGCAGCATCTGAAAATAGTCCCTGTAGGCTAACTTCCAGCAACAAGGTTGAGCTGCAGCAGACGAATCGGTTAGTGACTGGATTATTACGCCTGAATGAGAGTATAGTTCCATGTCAAATCAGCCTAGAAATCGCTACATTTGATTTTCCGTTGGTCTTATTACACTTTCTAACTTGAGAGGAGACCAGTTTAAAATAGGAAAATTACCGAAAAGCTTAGTCACTTTTAAACATGATGCTAGCAGGCGAGATGCTAATGGACTTATTCGATTCAATGATCTATGCTAGGCTGTAGCTAAAAGTGGTATCGCCAGACTCAGAGAACGGCTGGATGAACTGGAGAAAGGTAAAAATCAATTGTTTAACTCAAGGGGAGGTGGAAAATGAGTGTAATTCCCCAAATGGTGGAATATTCCCTTTAAGGCATGCAGAAATCCGATGGGAAACACTAGAGTCCTCAGATATCAATGATAGTCAAATCCATGGGAGCGAATGATATCACCTAAGGAAGTAGTGTAAATAGAGAAAAGCAGGGGCCCTAATACTGATCCCTGAGGCACACCTGTGATGAGACTTTGATACCTGTCGCTGCCAAGACACACTGAAAGAACGACCTTTAAGGTGCAATAGACTGTAGAACAATTAGATTGCTAAACAAAGTGTCACTAAAATGAGCTTTCAAATCAGCAGAGCAGAAGTTGAACTTACTGCCTTCCGTCTAAGAATGCAGTCTAATCGCCATCGATTGCCCTCCACCACCGGCCGCTTGAGGAAGATCTCCGGACTCAACCTGCACACAAATGGACAATGTGGTCGTATATTTCCATTTCCATTTATTCAATAGGCAGACACTTTTATCCAAGATGACTTAGAGCAATAAAATAACATTTAAGCTACAGAGCTACAGCTACAGCAATAGAATAACATTTAAGTTACAGTGCAGATGAGACCTTAGCTATGAATTAGCAATGTGTCTGTGAATGCTAGTACTCAGAGGTGGAAAGTAACGAAATACATTTACTCACGTTACTGTAAAGTAGTTTTTCTGTGTATTTTGTATTTTTTAAGTAGTTTATAAAATCGGTATTTTAAATTTTACTTGATTACATTTTGAGTGAAGTATTGTACTTCGCTACATAAAAAATCCCCCAAAAAAAGTTAAGACTAAAGAAAACAGAAAGGGAGAGAAAAGAAATCTCACCCTAACCATTAGCCTAGTGATAATGATCAACATATAGCCTAGCCTAGAAATCTAGACACGCCCCTAGCGGCAAATTACATTTGCTGCCAGGGCTAGTCTAGCAACTCTCGTTTGTGAGCTCCAGAAATCGAAACTCAATCAGGACATTGAAATCGTGTATAGAGTCGTTTGGTGGGCTTAACATAATGATTGATGGCAGAGTTGCAACGGTTTGGCTTGAATTCCCTGCTACTTGAAAACAAATATCCTATTGCGTCCTATTGCCTGCAGAGGTAATTTGAAAGACAACTGATTATCCCGCCCCTTGGACTGAGCACTGCGAACGGTGAGTGCCCAGACCCTACATTTTAATGTGGGTCTGGTTCACCAGGCTATGTAGCCTACAACAGGACATGAATCAAGCTGGCGCCATGCAGTCTTTCTGAAAGTGATGGAGCTGGATCACGAGATGCATCAGATTACATGTGTAGCCTAACCTATGAAAGTGTATTTTCCGCTATTTCAATGGGTTGTCTCAGTTCGTTTTAGCACTAATGATAGCGGAGATATTCAAGCAAACACTATGGGATTTCGTGTTTTGACGTTCGTGCTCACCTTTCTTTGAAAAGAAGTTTATTAGCAGTTGTTTCCCCTCATTTTGATGTCTCTCTTTTTAGTAACCTGACTTGGCTTTCTTGGAGAAAGACATTGCACCAGCAGCACAACAATTAGCGGTCCACTACTAGCGATGCTCAACTAAATAAACAAAAGATAGACTACCTTATAAATCGTGCAGGCGGACTAAACCATTTAGCTCTTTAGCAAGGGAGAGTGAGAGTGACCTTAGACCAGAGGTTCTCAAAGTTTTGATTGATGAGGGCCAATTCAGGAACCCAACATTGAACTGAGGGCCGCCAAAGGGGCGGGGGGAAAAAAAAACCTGGAAAATAAATCCTATTTGTAATCATTTTAATGACCAGGTTGCATCTCTACAGTTTACAGTATATTTATTGCATTAAACACATTTTAATTCATAACTGAGGCTAAACCTGGCAAAACTTGTGAAATCTGCAATGCACACACAATCCCTGGGGTTCTCTACCCTCAACAGACTAATGTGGGATATAACAGTTCTGTGTGCAGTCCATTTCAAGTACAAGCTTACCAGTATTTAGAACAAACAGTCTCAGTGTGCCTTGCTTCTTATCAGCATAGGCCTTATTCAGGGCCAATTCCAGCTACCAAAGCACCACAGGAAAACCTGACGGCCACTAAACACCACTAAACGGAGATTAATTATTTTTAAAGCACACAGTACAGTTGTACAGTTTTAACAGTTTTACAGATGTTATCGCGGGCCGCCAGAAATGTTTCCGCGGGCCGCACTTTGAGAAGCTATGCCTTAGACAGTTTTCACTATGTTTTGTATACAAAATCCAGTCAGTCAAACTTTAAATTTCGTCTGACATTCATTTTGACATTTATGAAGTTAAAATATTCAGGTAAAATAAATATATGGTGGACATATATATATATATATATATATATATATATATTTTTTTTTCAGTAATTAGCTTAAACTTCCAATGAGTCTATTCAAAATTTTCACCACACATTATATTAACACACATATAAAAAATCCAAACATAAGAGTTATGTGTATTGACAGTTGTAAGTGGAATGACACAGGAAAAAAGTATTGAACGTGCCTACTGAAATTTCTTCAATACTTTGTGGAAAAGCCTTTGTTTGTAAAGACAGCTTCAAGACATTTCCTGTATGACAAAACGTATTAGTCACAGTATCAGGTGTGATTTTGGCCCATTGTTCTAAACAGATTCCAGGGGTCCCTCTTGTGAATCCTGATCTTTAGTTACTTCCAGAACTGTTTAATTGAATTGGCTGCCTTCAAGTCTTTCTGGAGCTTTCTCCGAGTGGTCCTTGGCTCTTGGAATTGACTATCCTTCTGACTCCCTGGTCAGAAATATTGCGAGGAGATCCTGCATGGCACTGATGTTTCTTACACTTGCAGATAATGGCTCCCATGCTGCTCACTGAAGATTCTGAAGTTTTGAAATGCATCTGTGTAACCAGTTTCATTGATATGTTTTGCCACAATAAGGTTGCAAAGGTCTTGGGAGAGCTTTTTGCTTTTATCCATCATGAAATGTTTCTTGTGTGACACCTTGGTAATGAAAAACCTACTCTACTACTACTTACAGATTCCAGCTCGTTCCTTCCATTTCCTTGCCTTAGTGCTTTTTCTTGTTCAATACTTTTTCCCTGTGTTATTCCACTTCATTACACATGACTCTACTTATGAAGTTGTTTGGATTTTTTATGTGAACCCCCCGTATTCCACTTTTCAAGGGCCCTCTCCTCCATTGGGGCCCTATACTCCCCCCCCCCCCAGTTTGACGCCCTTTAATCTGCTGAACCTTCTGCTCGTTTCCAAATATAAAAAAAACTCTCTGCAACTCAACATTGGCCTGCCTGCCTCAGCTGCCTGTGAGGGGTTTTTCAGTTGTGCTGGATTACTGTTCACTGCAAAGCGACGCAAGGATGAGTGCAACTAACTTTGAAAATCAACTACTGCTCTTAAAGGAGAACTCCGGTGATTTTTCATATAGATCTCCATTTCTCAACGTCACCGAGTACTGTCGGTATGAACAAAACTGAAACAATCGGTTTTACCTAGCTCGAGTTGCTGCAGCTACAGCGCTACACACTGGGAGCATGAACATGGCTGCCTTAGCTGCAGCAACTCGAGCTAGGACCAAAGTCCCTTTCAGGCAAGTACCTCCACTCGACAGCCATATTGCAACACTTTTTGGGCACTTATCGTGCATCTATTTCAGCAGAAATGCGTGTGCGTAAGGCTTCACGACACCAATCTTGCTCCAGCAGCGAGATCACAACAGATGATTGGCACGATGTCTTCACAGCACACCACATTATTGGCTCAATGTATTTTACAACACACCACATGATTGGCTCAATGTATTCACATGTCAACGTTTTGCCGCGGAAGGGTTGTGATATTTGTAGACAACTGACTAACCCCATGCATTACTATGGAGGATTTTTTGAGTGCTGTGGGAGTGGGATTTTTTGATTTCCTCATTAGAAAGTCTCTGGTAAAACTGGTTGTTCTGGTACACCCCAAAAAAAAAAAAAAAAAGTAACTAAGTAACTTTTACTTAAAGTACATTTTAAATGAACTACTTTTTACTTTTACTTAAGTACATTTTCGGTATTTTAACTTGTACTTGAGTAATATGTCAAGGTATTGGTACTTTTACTTGAGTACAATATTTTCATACTTTTTCCACCTCTGCTAGTACTAGAGAATATGTGTGCTTACAGTTTAAGTACTAGTCAATGAATGGTAGGAGGAGAAGTGGTAGAAGAGGAGGTAGAGGAGGGAAGAGGAGAGGAAAGAAGTAGGGGAGAGAAGAGAGGCATGAGCGTGGTAAGTGCTATCAGGTGTGTAAGGCCGTAGCCTCAGTGGTCATAAGTGCACTACATCCACATAAATATTATGCAAGGAAATGTAATAACAAAATACCCCCCTCATTTAGCCCGTGTCTTTGTCAGTTTACAGTGTTTTATATTTGTGAGTGAAACAGCTCAGAGCTCAGCGCTCACCGCAGTAAGACATGTGCATTTAGAGTACAGTGTGACAGAAAGCGGAGGGACACTAACGTCTCTTCAGGTTTTGTTCATAAGGAAGTGTAGTAAACTTGTAAAAGCATACAAGACCATTTGTCATACAGAAGATTGGTGCCTCTTTAATTTGCATACAGGGTGTCAGTTTACTTTGACAGCAATGTCTTAACTGAAATCCAATCTTACACAATGTGCACATACACACACACACACACACACACACACACACACACACCTGGATCACATGACATGGGCTATTTTGGGCTGGCTATTTTAAGGTATGAATATAATAGTACCATATTCACTAAGGGATCAGCACTTCAACTGTGATCAAGCACCCCTTGGCTATTTATAATGGAATTACTAAGCCTATTGATAACATGTGAATATACTTTATTAATCCTGAAGGAAATGTATTGAAGTCAGTACAGTATAACAGTCGAGTACAATAAAGTGAATTCCTTCTTACCACCAGTCAGTAATAAAGATCTCCTCTCTCGCCTCCTCCATAGCATTGGCTAGGTCCTCCATGTATGTTTTACCATTGACATACCTACAGTTTGAACAGGCAAGCTGAATCAATATCAAATGAACAGAGAAATCTGCATTCTTATGTACAGTATATCTCTATATTTAAAGATGTCAACAAGAAGTCTGAAGTAAACTTGAAAGGGTGTGTAGAGACTGTGCTGAGTAGTATAGTGTATACTTTAGTAGTGTGTAGAGACTGTGCTGAGTAGTATAGTGTATACTTTAGTGTGTAGAGACTGTGCTGAGTAGTATAGTGTATACTTTAGTGTGTAGAGACTATTACCATTTGGCTAGGATGTTCTTCTCTTCTCTAGCGAAAGATTCAAAGCGATGGTCCCTGAGGAAGGGCTTGCCATGCTCCCGCACAAAGTTCTCAATGGACTGCCCCCACCAGCGTGCATGCCGGTAACTATTGCATTTGATCACCAGTGTCCTAAAACAGACAGAGAGAGAGAGAGAGAGATAGACAGAGAGAGAGAGAGTGAGAGAGAAAGAGTATGGGACCAAGTAATTATGGTAAAGGTGCCGATCATATGTTATGACATCATATCATCACTAATGTCATTGTTTATTTGGATATGGAATTGACTGAGGCAGTGTTACACTCCTTGCATTCTGAATGATATGGTATGCCTTGCAGGAGGTGGTCACTGCTCTGAGCTAAGATGGCGGCAAGAGGAGACGCACCTGCCGAGGCTGTCGATCCTCACCCCGTGGCGCGTCTCCGTCTCTTTGGAGTCCATTTTGACCCTGAACTTCTTGTCCAACAGGAGCACAAAGGAGATGGCCCCAGTGTCTGGCCTCATGTACAGCAAAAAGGAGTCCTTGACCACCAGCCACCTAATAATAGAGGGAGAGACATCTTAGAGGGCAGACAGCCACCTCAATGATAACCCAAAGCAATCAGCGTCACTGTTGGGCATGCAAATGTGTCTGTGGCATCCCTTAAATGGCATCAAAATTACAGCCTGTGCCAGTGCCACAGAGGGGCCTATCAGCTGAGCCAGAGAGGCTGGATGTGTGCCAAAGCTTCAAGGAGACAACAGCACTAATCATGGTATTCAGCTGGTCTCACTGTGGGTAATCTCTCTCTAAGGCCCCTCTCTGCTGTGTTCGTGCAATTTGGCCACAGAAGACTGCTGATAGAGCTGAGAAAGATGATTGTGTTCAAAGGGGCTTATCTGGTTTCTCTCAAAGGGAACTTCTTCAACCATGCACTTCTTCAACTTGTCTTGCATCCTCGTGCTGCCTTTTTGGATGCTTTGTGTAATCCAGTGTGCAATCTATTTATAGTATGTACGAAGCGGTAGTTTATCTAAAGTTGGCACACATGAGGCTTCTGTCGTGTCACTGACCTTTTTGACCAGCGGTAGCAGACCTTGCCCTGACCGCAGCAGTTGATTCCTGGGATGCGATGTCCACCAGACCTTTTGTGGATCATCCCCTCTCTGGAACCCACAGAGATGACAGAGCAGTTTACAGACATGGCAAAGACAAATGCTCACAGACATACATTTAAGACTCACATACAAGGCAAGGACATGCTCACAGACACACATTTAAGATTCACAGACAAGGCAAAGATATATAATCACAGACATACATTTCAGACTCACAGACAGCACAAGGACATATAAGACAACAAGCTCTTTATGGGTTTGATATTATTTTCCATGAAAGAGGATATGTGTAATATGTATTTGAGGAAATAGATGCAGCCATATATTAGCCATATTGCAATTGCAATGATAACAGTGACAGTGAGTTTAGTCTCACACAGGATGCAGACATACATTACTGCAAAAAAGGAAAGAAAAAAGAAAGTGTCCTCACAAGCCTTTTGGTCCCAAGTCATGAATGAAGGACATCTGGCTCACATCGATAAACTCCATCTTTGAAGAAGGAAAAGGCAGGCGATTAACACCATCAAAGAACCCAATTAAAAGCCAGCACTTAATTTTATCTACTGAAAAGAAAATAATACTCAGGAGAAAAAAATCAAACATGGTCTTAGCATAGAGAACGTGACCCATGAGAAAGACTGGGGAACTGCTGGATACTGAGGGTATTTTTGATAACTACTGCCTAGGGAACAGATAACTGCTCCAGCCTCAGGCTCAAACACAGAGCAACTCTTTTATCGTAGATATGAAATACATAATTTCCTTTTACAGGAATCAATCTCCTAACTACAGTTTTGACTAGAATAGCACACCTCTCCCATGTAGTCTATGAACTGACATTTATGGAAATCGGCTTACTGTGGCATGGTACTGCCTGTACATGGACATTCTCAGCAGCTTGTTCAGATAGTCTTCCAGTTGTCTCTGCCAAAAGACCAAATAAGTATCGGTATGTATTATTTGTCTGAGTTAGGTTTGTTGGTTAATTGATAACAGATTTATCAGAAAAACAAAAGACTAAAGATTGCACATGCAAATGTGTGATGTGTTATGATCTCATAGCATATGTATTGCGTCGACTTCATCATGATGTAGAGGGTATGGACAGTCTGTAGAGTGTGTACGGTGATGACTACAGTCATCAGATGTGATGCTGTCTCAAGTGCCAGTGATTGCTTAAATTGGTCACATGTTATTTGCTAGTCTGGGAAATAGAATGAGGTGTGCAAACATTAGCCTAGTAAAACAGGAGCTAAGCGCTTTGGAGCGCTTTACTGGTTTATGTGTGTGTGTGTCTGTGTGTTTGGGGTCAGAGGGGGTGTATTAAAGTAACACAATGTAGGAATTCAGATTCTCAATGTACTGGGGACCCATTAACTAAACTAACTAACAAAGTTCAT